>NC_050185.1:6352500-6507500 GCF_008315115.2 Sander lucioperca
TTTTAGCTCATGTGCTCTTGGTTTAAATGGAAAGGTCAGACACGTGTGAAGGTGCATGCACATGGATCCTAAAATCTGTGTACGTATCCAGTTCATACATTTCTACAAATATGTACATATATACAGTATATATATACACAGCGTACTGACCTCGTGCTTCTCTTGCTTGCTCCACATCCACTTGGCCCGGATTCAGGTCACACTTTGATGCACAGCAATGTGCTGCATCGCTCTACTTGTAACTCTATCGTTAACTCATAGCACTGCTGCACAATGTGATCTTCTTAAGTGTTCACTGTTCTAGAACTCATTCAGACTGAATGTGGACAGGCCAATGGAGTCATGGCTGCGAAACATGATATTTGAATTCATTTTTATAGAGTCCTCCTGGCTTGGTATCCTTTCTCACCAAATGACCTTGACAGACAAAGAAGTGTCAGCATAAATGAATAGGAGCCGGTTAATAGTTAATGTCCATCTCTTATTAGTACTTGACCTGGGAGCAGCAGAGCCTGTATGCATGCATGATTTTTGTTGCTGAGACACTGAATGATGAAGTTCCACCATTGGTCGGGGTGAGTGATTGCCCTTTCAAAATGTTCCAAGTATTGGCGCGACACAGCCTTTACCGCTGTTGCCCATTAATCAGCTGATTGTCAGAATAAGATACATTTTTTTGTATCATATATGTCTTCTTTATCTTTTATAATACATTATCAGTGTGTTTTCTTGCAAGGAGCGCTCATGGCTTGTAGAAAATAAGAGACGAGACGCCGAAAAAATTGCTCCAGATCGACTGTGGCGCAGCTAAACATGGGCACCAAAAGGAAGCGGCCAGCGTTTTAGCAGCCGGTGTAAACCCAATGAAAGATAAACCACTCTAATAACAAAAAGGAGTAGATCTACACATTATTAAGAAAGAAATAATGAGGAGAAATCATCTTTAAAATAGAACTATCTGAAAGTATACCAGTGGGACATAAGTTTCACTTTCAGTTTTCGGCGGAGAAAACTGAACTCTTAAGCATTAAGAGAGAAGAGTAAAGTTGTGAGGTGGTAGTAAATGTACAGTGTAGGTTTCAGTTTGTCCATTAATAAATGCTGCAGCTCCTCAACACCAACATCTGAGGCTGTGGTTCACAACTGTCATGGGGTGAAACCTAGGTCTGGTCTGTTTAACAAAGTCACCAAGTAATTCTTTACACAATAACCCTTTAGATAAGTAATCCAGAACAATAACCTGTTGGAAATAGCATGATTACATTAAAAAGCCCTCCCCTTCCGCTCTCTGTGTGTTGCCATTTTTAAACTCTGTTCGCTTTGGGAAACAACAACAAACTTTGGGCTAGCAAGCTACACGCTGAGAATGGCAAGTTTTAAAGAACATTTGGATCATGGCAAGACAGGCCTGCTTGGTTCTATCGGTGAATGATTGTAAAGATTTACAAAGAATATGTTTACGGCATTTACTCTCTGTGACGTTTTGGGACCGATTGGTGGAATTACTGTGGAGGAAGTACACATGGCGATACACTGGTAAGAGCAAACTATGTGTAACCATGTATCCAGCTAATTTAAATAGCTCACATTACTGTATTGTGTGAACAGCTAACTTCATTTAATATTGTACGTGGCGTTTTCTTTTGCAGGGTGCAAACGTTCTACCAAACCAGTTCCTTCCCGAGACTATTTTGCAGAGTCACCATCGCTGCGTCCAGAGCTTAGCTCCGTCCAAAACGATTGTGATTGGCTTAAAGAAATAATAATAAACAACATAATCAACCCAGAGCATTTTTTTTCTCCTATCCCAGAATATATGTGTTGTGTAGCCAGACCTATCCCCACAACGCTGAGGAGATCTGGCAATGCGAGACTATGTGATATGCTACTTCAGTACGCAACAAACAAATATTACTAGGACCACTACAGATGAACATTTAACATCTATATTTACATTACAGACACCACCACTGACTAAACAAATTCGCCACAATTATGCACATTGACCATACACGGTTCAGCCATATACTAGGTTTTGACTTGGTCTTCTTTGTGCTAGCTTATGTGTGTGTGTGTTCGTCCAAATAAAAGCAACATGATTTGGTTTTTTACTTGTTAGGAAACCTTTTTGTTTACAGATGACCAAAGGAAAAGGTCTTCAATTATTGCTCCTTTTAGAGCTAGAAATTATTGGAAATTTCAATGTCAGCAGGAATGACTCTGGAAAACAAATCACTAAAAAAACTGAGAGGAAAAATAACACTGGGTGATGATTTCTTTGGGATTTCCCTTTTCCAAATGGTCACCTTTTTGCTGCTGAGAGTGCAGGAAGGCAGAGAGAGAGAGAGAGAGAGTAATGGAGTAAATGTACTCACATTGTAACAAGCAGCTTTCTGTCAGAGGCAGCTGATTTGTCACTGCATTTAAGAGTCGGGTGTCTCTGCCACCTGAGTGAGAGCCCGCACATAAAACCACATTTTTCCATTACACATGCTGTAATGGAGTCCAGAAATAACTAGTGCAGATGGGGAACTTCCTTTCAACGCATCTCTATAGTGAACACATCTTTCTATTCCCACTAGACACACTTTATCATTTTCACATTAATGGACTCCAGCCTGTTTTCAGTGAGTGCTAATATGGAGAACCTATGCCTGATTGCAAAGGTGGCCTCGTGCCAAGAATAAGACAACTTCACATCAACAGCTATGCCTCATCTGAGAACTAATCATGCTATGAAACTCTTCTTCATGTGCTGGTTGAAGATGATTTAAACAGAAGCACAACAGAACTACAGAGACATTATTATGACTTTGCGTGATAGGAACACTTTGGCTGAAAGGCCAAATCTAAAAATTGTCACCCAATGCTAACAATTAATATCCTCCAAAATCCTCATTGATATCCTCCAAAAAGAAGTATTTGTTTTATTAACTGAAATGCTGCTTAGATTAGGTCCTGAACAGATCTTTTATTAATTCTAAATTATAATGCCTGTCCCTTTTATAACCTTCTTAATGCACTAACAGTGTGTGTGACACACAGAAAACAGCCGTGGTCTATATTACGTCAGCCTTGTTTGCATTCAGTGTCCATTCCTGCTTGCCATCATTTGTTAGGCAAATATTGTGCATGCTTCAGGTTGACCAACCTTCACCTAAAACCCTACAGACCACGGCCTGTCCCACAGCCCACAGCAGTAAATAGGTATAATATTTCTTCCCATTTATGTCATAAAAATGTTTTTTTTGTCTTTATTTCATTTTAAATGGTCTTAAAAGGGTACTCTACTTCATCAATGTAATAGTACACTTCCAAGTGGCAACTTGCAATAGACAGATTCTTAAATGATTCCTAAAAAAAACCGATCTGACTTGCATTCTTCGAACTTGGCAAGTTCAACTCCAGAGGACAGGAGGACGCAGTACACTCAATTTGCAACTAGGACAGCAGTGTTCTTACAGGGCTCTAGTGTTATACCTCAACATAACTGTCCAGAATAATCTCAAGGTTTTTTCAGACATAACATTATTTTTGAGCTTTCAGCTACCTTGACTGTGAGATGATTTTATCTTCACTCTAATGACCTTACATTTCATTCATATATGTTATTTTTGTGCCCTCTAGTGTGGCCTTATAATTGAGAAGAGGTGATGCAGTGCCATATATGTGTGCTGCCCTACATGCTAGAAAACTTTTTGGAGTGTGCAGTATGCATTGCGCATCAATCTGTGGCAATATCGGAGAAATTGACTGCAACTGTTGCTGTGTCAGATGAGGTCAACATCCATTGTCAACCAGGGAAGAAGTGTTTTCAACATATTCCTTGTGGAAGATACATTTTTTGTCTCAGACTTGAAATCTAATATTTGTTGATGCAAAATATGTTTGTCTAAAGTTGAGCATAAGTTGTTTTTCTCTGCTTTAAGTGCACCCTAGAGCAGTGGTTTAAAAGTGGGGTCCGGGGACCCCCAGGGGCCCTTGGGGGTGTTCCAGGGGGATACCAGCAAACAGGGCAATACGTTATTTTCTCTTTAACAACACAAGGCTCACTCTGCTGTTATCCCACCGCTCTTACTCTTATTTGAGTTTTGGTGTCCTCGCCATCCCGGCTCGTGTCTTGTTGTGTTCTTTACTGTACGGGGCTGGGCTTTGCATCTAGGCCATGTAGGCACGCTGCCTTGTGCTGCATGTGTCTGAAGCTGAGCTCTGCCTGGAAGAGAGCAGTATAATCAGGGCAGCGTTTTATTTAAAGACTGTAACGTGGGCAGCAGCAGTTCTCAGGGGCTTTGATGCTTCACAGCACAGCTCTCATAGAGGTGATCAGACCTCCTACTAACTTTTAACACCTCAGCCCTTTTTCTCCACCACCTTGGAATCTGGTGCAATCTGGAGCTGGACAGCTCTATCTGCAGAGTGCGTGATGGTTTCTATGAAGCATTGTGAGTGATAGAGATATTGGCAAGAGATGGAGATGTTTCAAGCTAAGGAGGAAGACAGGGTGGACATCTGTTTTGCATACAAGTCCATTTGTTTGAATGCGCAAGGTCAATGACTTTGTATGTTTCATTAGTACTGTAAACACGTGGGTGGACAAGTGTATGTCATGTGCACAGAGGCCGTGTGTGTTTGCTGATGTGCCTGTGAAAACGTGACAGGGAGGTTTGTTGCAAGAGTAGCTTTTGTCTGAGCAGCTCTGTCAGTCCCTTTAGTGTGAGCTCTTTGTGTGCTTCAGTAGAAGACTGAGGCCCAGCTACTGCAGCAACTACATGAACAACAATTACGCTGGGTTTCCACAGGCAGCTGTTTTTAACTGCCACTCCGCTCTATCTGTGACGTGCAGTGGATTCCAAGTGGAATTGTGTTGCCACAACACGATGCCGATGGTGTACACTATTTGCCAGACATGCGGGACTCGAGTCACATGACTTGACTCGAGTTAGACTCGAGTCGCAAATTTTAGGACTTGAGACTTGCTTGATAAACATTCATAAAAGACTCGACTTGACTTTGACTTGATATTCATGACTTGAAATGACTTGACTTTCTGTTTAATGAATATATATTGTTCCCCTCTGATATTGAGGAGGAGTTAACTTTACGAACTTAGTGCTGTTGCATGCGCGGAAACCTGTTGATATGATGACGCGGCACGCGGTGGCAGACCTGCAGTAAACGAGACTGGCTACTGCTAGTAACTTAATGTCATGGATCCCTCTGCACCGAAAATAATAAAGTTTGGCTATAAGGATTACACATCTGACCAGTTAAAGAAGAAACAAACGGCAGTTTGCAAGGTCTGCACTACAAAAATTTCCGACGTCAACCACCACGCCGAATTTCATCAGACACTTCAAATTGGGAGAGATTCAGGTTCCAGTCACCATATTCAGCTGAACCACTATTTGGACGTTTGTGATGGACAGAACTCCCTTTAGTTTTGGGCCATGAATAAGCACACCCTCCCCTCTTTGTTCAAGGTGGCGGTAAGAGTGAATAAAACTAGGCACACACATACATACATATTACACACAACACAAACTGCACTCTCTTTCTCTCTCTCGCTCTCTTGCTCTCTCTCTCACATACACACACACACACACACACACACACACACACACACACATATGAAGATGTAATTATGTGAATAAAGCTAGGTACACATACATACACAACACACGGCACTCTCATACACACGCACATGCACACATTCACTCACCAATATTAATAACTTTTCACTCACTCTCTCTCTCAAACACACACACACATTCACTCACAAATACACTGACAAATATTAACATAGCCTACTATCCATTCCATGTGATAAATACACTCAGTCAATCTCTCCAAATTACGCAAAGGTGGTGGGATTCAGCTACTCTTAAACTCTTTAAGAGAAGGAAAGGTTAAAGGATGGGTTTCTGTCCCATAAAAGTGAGGCATGTTTGAAGAATATTATTTGACTTAGAAACCATTATACTTGAATTAATCAATAGTTTGAATGAATTTCATGATTTGATGTCATGTTTGAGGCATATTGAACAAATATGTATGCTGATTTATTGTTGGCCTAATATCAGTTTTAGGCTGCTGTTATCTGTATACATTTAAACTGTTCAGATGTATGTGGCTTGGACAAAAAAATGCAAATAAAACTCCAGCAGTTCATAACCACTGTCTTTAGCTTGTTTAAAAATGGAAACTTTTGTATGACTTAACTTGACTTGCTTGACCAAAGCTATGACTTGACTTGACTTGCTTGATTGTCACAAAAAATGACTTGGACTTGCTTGAGACTTGAAGGTTAAGACTTGAGACTTGCTTGTGACTTGCCCATGTGTGACTTACTCCCATCTCTGCTATTTGCTAACAATTTGTTGTGGGTTTTGGTGGTGTTTATACATTTCTATCAGTTTCTATCTGGCCTATCACAAACTATTTGGTAAGTTTTTCTACTTCTTAGTTTAGTTTAAATTGCCAGCAACTAGCTATTTGTCATTGCTACAATGCTAATGTTAGTACAGTTCTACAAATAAAACATATATATATAAAAACTCAGCAGGAATACCAACTGCTTGGGCAACCCTCTGCCAAGCTAGCTGTTTTGTATTAACATCCCTGAAGTCGTGCAGAGATGTATCTTATAGCTGGGCTTGGAGTCAACCTTTGGAGAGCGGTGAACCTCCGGGCACTTTCTTCGTAGTCAGCGGACTCCGCTCCTACCGCTGTTCTCATAGGAAATGAATTGAATCAGGGGCCATCCACACGGAAAGGCTTTTTGGTGCACATGTTTTGCATCGTTTTGGCCGATCGTCCAAACGAATCCTGTAAACGCACTGTTGAGTCATTTACAAATGGATCCGTTTGGACGCAAACATTCTTGACACGATGCCAGGGAAGACGGGGGAAAAAAAGATCGTTTTGGTACGTGTGGACGTGGCCTCACTCTGCTCTGCATTTATTTACGCTGCCTGTGTAAACCCAGAGTTATAATAATGGTATTAGCACAACAGCTGCAACACCACAGAACAGCCATGGAAGCTCACCAAGGAAGATAAATATGTAATGCAGGGGTGGCCAACCAGTTCAGCATAAACAGCCACAAAAAAAAACGCACCATAGCAAAAAGCCACACAACACATGCATGTCCACACTACAACAGCAACAGTGTCTTCCAGATCTAATGACAGTCATAATACATAGCAGTTTTCATAGTTTTTTTTCTCACTTAGATTGACTCAGTGGGAAACCTGACAGTCTTTGTTATCCACAATCCTTTTCAGGTCTTGCTTGAACTTGGTTGTGGCCACTCGAAGCAACTCTCTCACTCATCTGTCACTAAAGGGGCTTTCAAACAGTCGGATTCAGCAGTGAAAGGGTTAACGAGGAAGGTGATCTGTGGCCGCTGTTTTTCCTCAGGTTGCAGAATCTGTCCTCAAAACTCTGCTGCATTATTTTCCATTTTAAAATAATTGGCAAATGTATTGGCAGATGCATTCAAATGTGTTTTTTTTTTTTACTTATCTGAAATACTGTATGTTTCAGAAAAGTTAAAAACAACAATCAACCAATGACACAGCCCCCAGCCACACAGTAAGAGCCTCACAGGAGCAGGCAAAGAGCCGCATACGGCTCAAGAGCCACAGGTTCGCCACCCCTGATGTAATGGCAATGGCAAGTCTTTAGAAATTGTGTGTGTAGCCAAGGAAGTTTACTTCTTTTACTGGCATTTCAAAAGCTTTCAAAAGACCCATAACTGAAGATATCTGACAGTAGAAGGACGTAGATGCAGACGCAAAATGTAGCTCAGTATACTGTATGTAGTTACACTAGAGCTGCAACAAATTAATCAGTTAGTCGATCGGAAGAAAAATAGTCGCCAACTATTTTGATAATCGATTAATTGTTTTCATTTTTCATGCAAAAATTGCAGAAAATACAGTTTTCAGTATCTAAATATGGAGATTTCTTGCGCTTTTCTGTTTTATATCATATTAAACTGAATACCTTTGGGTTTTGGACAAAACAAGACATTTAAAGACATCGCCTTGGACTTTGAGAAACTGAGATGGGCATTTTTTACCATTTTATAGACCAAACGATTAATCAAGTAACTAACTGGCAGATTATTTTGAGTATTTTTCTATAAATGTACATAAATATGACAAGAAGAAAAGCAACAATTACAGTTTGGAAAAAAAAACATTCTTATTTATTTTTTATTTATCATGAGTTAAACCCAAAAAAAGTACTTCATCAGGACTGTGTGGGTGTGCATTCCTCAGATATGACTGATGACATAAAGTAACCCCACAACTGTCTTCAAATATTGCTAAATATTGATTGGTGTACAGAAACACATGACACTGTGTTTTTTTAAAGGAGCCCCACCCACTTCAAACCAGTGAGAAGAAAACAGGAAAATACAGAAACACAGAAATCTGTAATTTGAAAGAATCAAAACTGTTTTAGCAAAAAACACCTTCTTTACTCTCAGTGAAATGAGCCTACATGAAGGCTCATTTCACTGAGAGTAAAGAAGGTGTTTTTTTTTTAAGTGTCCATGTAGTGTGCATTTCCACATAAATGAAAGACACTTACACAAATACAGTAGCTCCCTTGCCTGTGTGCCAGACTTGTAAAGGTGTTGGAAGACTTTGTGGAGCCTCTAGTTTCCAGCCTCACACATCCCCAGAGCTGTTGACCACACAGGTATAAAACAGAAAGGGCAGGAAGAGGGACATGGGAGAGGTTTAAAGGATAATATGTGAGGAAGGGAAAAGCTGCATTCACAGAAAGGCTCTTTCTTGAGAGGTTACCTGGGAAATGTGATTACACAACATTTTGCTATGAATATTCAAAGTTTTATTGTTATAGTGTTACATAAGTTGTCAACTAGGGCCTACGCCTGCACTGTAAACAACCAACGGAAAAAAAGGGTAAGTAGAGCATAAATAGATTGAAAATGAATGGAATTTAAAATGTAAGGTTGAAAGCTTATTCATGCTTTAGAGGATTATCTTTTCAACAATTGTAGAGCAAGTGGAGGGTGAATCTGCCCTAGACACCAGATGACTGTCAGGTCTGCTGATGAGTCATTTCTCCCCTAATGAGACACACCTCTGCTTCCTGAGCTACTTCCCATCTGGAGCAATAAACCTGCTGGTGATCTGCTTATTAAGGCTGTCTTCAGCGACATGCTGGCCTCGCGTGAGGCTGTCAGGCCGTTCGCCACACTACGTCTGCACGGATTTTGCAAAGCTGATTTTACCAGCTGGCTGAAGAGAAGTGTCCAACACATCTCCTCTGGGTCATTAGAAAAGAATCTTTCTGTGCATTTCAACATTGTCTTTGGATCTACGTACTATCTGATTGGATTTCATGACAACAGTACAGTACAGTACTTTGACTTAAGGAGCTGATGCTAGTTTATGTTTAGTTTAGTTCAGAGATCTTCAACAGGGGGTCCGGAACCCCTAGGGGGTCCTCAGAGTCAATGCAGGGGGGGGCGTCGAAATTGTTGTTAATTTTTGAAAGTTTTTTTTTTTAAATTTTAAACAATATATGTAGTAGGGGGTCCCTGTTCCATCTCTCTTTCAGTTAAGGGATCCTTGGCTTAAAAAAACATTGAAGACCCCTGCTTTAGTTTATTATAAGGATCCCCATTGGCTGACGCCTAGATGACCAGCTAGTCTTCGTGGGGTCCAAAACAACATTAAATCAGACAATATTAAAATAATTTATGACACGTACATGAAAATAAAAGAAACATAACATACTCTAAAAAGTATAAAACAAAGTACAAGGAAACAACCAGAAAAACCCAAGAACCCCCCCAAAAAATGTATCTAAAAACAAAATTACATTACACTTTATTACACAATATGACACATGGGTTTAGAGTTAGCTAGCTAGCTCACAAAGACAAAGAAGGAAAACAAATATGTATTACAAAATAAGATAAAGAAATTAAAGTCTGTCGTGTCCCAAAAGCTGAAGACGACATTTAGTTTGCTTTCCAAATTTGCTATTTGAGGAGTACAGTATTTTGGTTCTTGTCAACCACGACAAGCTAACATTACTGTCTTGCCTGAAAAAAATCCAACAATGTTATTTTGCAGCTCATGATAATACATATAATGATGATCCCATAAGAATAACAATTACTACAATGATCCAACTCCTCTGCAGCTCTGTTTTATTTGTGATATTCATCCTCTCACTCTGTTGATGCATCAATACACCACAAACAATAGAAGAAAATATATCATTTGAATTGCCTGTTTTTGCTACAGGGTATGGTTTTAAGAAAAGCATTAGCATGCCTATTAAATACATCCTTTTTTTTTAGGTACCATTTCTTTTCACATTTAGTTAACTGAACCTTTCCTTTGGTTCCTGTGTTTTTCACATTTTCTCTTCCACTGAAAACAGTTAATTTGCTTGAAACTTTACTTGACACAGAAAAGTAAAATAGATTAATACAGAACACACATGCAGAACTCCTGGGCGAGGAAGCACCACATTGAGAAACGGTTTCATTATTTTCTTTCTGTCTGTCCATTCAGATTGTTCCAGTGGAGATCAATAGTAATACAGGGCTTATATCTTGTTCTCACAGGAGACCTTTTTGTCTTAAGTGTGATTTATGTTTCTGCGGAGGCTCCACGCAGAGCTTTCGCCATAGCCTACGTAAATGGCCTGAAGTTTATACTTGTGTGTTGGTGTGTGCATCAATCTCTTTTAGAAAATAGCAGGGCCGGCGTGTGTGTGTGTGTGTGTGTGTGTGTGTGTGTGTGTGTGTGTGTGTGTGTGTGTGTGCGTGTGCGTGTGTGTGGGGCAGAGCGAGTGAGAGAGTGACGGTGATTAGCTTTGGAGTGAGTAGCGACTCTAGAGTCCTAGTGAGAGAAACAAAGTGTCTCCCCTGTGCTTTCTGACCACGGCCGGTAAGCTGTAGCAGGAAAAGTTCACCCTCTCCTTGATTTCATGTTGTTTATGGAGAAGGAGAACCAGGAAATGAGTCGGGGGAAATGCAACGCTACCCAGCCACGGCCGAGCGACGCGCGTTGCCGCGATGTGTAGTTACATTTTTGGAGAGGTGCACGTCAGGCTACGGCGTAGGGTCGGTATCTCCACGTACCTACGTAAGTACCCATAGCGTAGATTTAACACAGAAGCATAAATCACGCCTTAGTGTGCATACTTGTGTTGTGTGTATGTGTCAATTGTTAAGTGGTTTAATCTCATTCCCTTTCTATCCGACAAAGAATAAGCAGCATTTCTTAAAGTCTTCACCCTGGCCGGAGTTTTCCAAAAGCTTCATCTACAGGGACCTTCAACGGCGTTTGTATATGGACGAAAGGCTAAAACGCATTGAAAAATATATGATTAAAGCTACATTGTGTAAGAATTTCTCCCATCTAGCGGTGAAATTGTATATGACAACCAACTGAATATTACTTTCTAGCCCCCCCATTCCGAGCACGTTTTAACTCCTACGATGGCCGAACCTGAAATTAGCTCTTAGTATCTCCATCGTTTACACGCAGCTGTTCTAGCCACTCCAATATTAACTTTGGTCTTGTTGCTTTGCCTGTCGTGTTGTCGTTTTAATTCTCTTTTTCCCTCCCTCCCTGGCATTCGTCACGGTGCCACTGAGTCTAAAAGCGCGAAAGGTGGAAGTATGTCCCTCTTTGGCTAAGGTATTTTAAAGATGGAGGCGCAACATGGCGGCCGTCATTCAAGCGACTCGCTCGTATGTATTCTGAATGATTCTAAATGGCAGATTCTACGCTTATGAGAATACTTTGATTAGTTGGTGGAAGTAATTACACATGAATGAACACAAAGGGATTTTTGCTAAGAATCAACTCAAAAAATACACAATGTAGGTTTAAAAAAATACCCCTGTACGTGTGGACCAGGCCTCAGTATCAGTGGTAAGTAGTATCCTCAAGAACTTGACTTCTTCCAGCAAAAACCACACAAATGTTCTGTCCTACTTAAAGTCCCCCCCCCCTCCACTCAAAAATGTGTTTTGTTACTTCACACACAGAGTTTGTTGAAACCTCAACCCTGTTATGCACAATCAAGTTAGACATTATTTTTTTCAGGACAACTTGAGCTGTCAGGATATGTACTGTATGCTGCAGGGATGTCACATGAGTCTATACTGTACACTGTAAGACTATAAATACAAAAGAAAAAACTGAACAGAAATTGAATCTCACAGAAATGTATTGAAATTACACAGAGAACAATAATGAACAACACTTGGAAATTGTTCCTCCAAGTCTTTGCAATCTGGGGAAACCAAAACAAACACTGTAACTGACACAAATATAAAACTATTTAGTTTTTCCCCAGAAGAGGCCACACACTTTTATCCAAAAAGTTAGTTGTGTCATCTCCACTACATTTCCTGTATGCTATTAGACATAAGGAGGCCACTTCACACTCATTTCCACAACCAGGGCTACATCTGACCTGCCTGTGTCTGCCTGCAATACACACACACTACATACAAGGCCCTCCTGATTGTTATCACGTTAAGGTTATCTATTGGCTGAGCAAGCTCCCTGTCTCCTGACATGACTTTATGTGATTGGTCGACACAGCCATCAGTCAAGACTGTCAGCAGTCAAAATGGCAATAAAAGAATGCTTTTCATATGAAAAGATGAACAAATAGCCGTTCAGCTGTGGATTTATCGTTCTGGAATTATTGTGCAAAGTATCCGAAAAGTCACTGAAGTTCCAGGCCAGCTATCTGAAAAGTCACTGAAGTTCCAGGGCAGATAACAATGCTTCTGGAAGGGCTACACAGGCACCGAAGCCCTCCTTGGAAAGGCCCTGGTGTTAGCTATCAAGCTAAAACACAGAACAAGGCTAGTTTAAAAATATATCGGAGATTACATGACTCGAGTTTTGGTTTCATAATTATTTCTTTATTTTACAAAGACACTATAATTCCATGATGGATTAAAAAGCTTCTGGATGGCATAAAATTGCGTAGAGGACCTCGTTGAAACACCACATTTCTCTGCTTCTAAACAACAACAAAAGTAAGTCTCTGCACTGACATAAATATGACATAAAGTAAGGTCGGCAGTATTACAGCGAAATAGGCACTGGACACAAAATGAACTTTTGAAATGAAATTAATAGATTTTGGATACATCAATGAGGCTGGAGTAGATGTAATATTATGGATTTTTAAATAGTTAATTAAACTTTTCATTTCAATGATCATTAAAATACTATTTTGATATGCACAGTATTAAAGCATGTCTAGAAATGATCTTTGTAGAGAAGGTAATCACCAAGTTTGGAAACTAGGTAGCAAACAATTTACAGTCTACAAGAACATAGTCTATATTGACGGCGCTTCATTTCCGGGGTTGTTCAGGTGCCGCCGGAAATTCCGCAGGATGTCCCTAATTTTCCGCCAGATGTCCGTTACCTTCCTCTTTCTTTGTGTTGGCATTCTAAACTCCGGTGGATTTCTGAGGACTATGGTTAACTGCTCCTCAGATCTCTGCAGGGTAAATCCAGACAGCTAGCTAGACTATCTGGCCAATCTGAGTTTTCTGTTGGACGACTAAAACCACTTTTGAACATATACACGTTCCACCAAAACAAGTTCCTTCCCAAGGCTATTTTGCAGAGACACCGTCATTGTGTCCGGAGCTTAGCGCTGCCCATGACGATTGTGATTGGTTTAAAGAAATGCCAGTAAACCAAAGCCCATTTTCTCCCCAACCAGGAATGCTGTGTGGACTAGTCAGACCCTCCTCCGTAGTGCTCTGGAGGAAGGTCCCAGTCCACCTGTATTAAATGCATAGAGGTATCTTCGTCCTGGCCTTTGTATTTCAGCACTGTTAACACACAGAGCTGGACGTGTTGATCGAGACTTTTCTAAATTCTGCGGCTCAGCCCACTTTGTCAACAATTTCACAACATTTTGTATTTGTCATACAATCAATCCACAATGGATACTAGTCAAACTAAGGCTTCAATAAGGACACTAGTCAAACTAAGGCTTCAATAAGGACACTAGTCAAACTAAAAAGGGTTTAATAAGGACACTAGTCAAACTAAGGCTTCAATAAGGACACTAGTCAAACTAAAAAGGGTTTAATAAGGACACTAGTCAAACTAAGGCTTCAATAAGGACACTAGTCAAACTAAAAAGGGTTTAATAAGGACACTAGTCAAACTAAAAAGGGTTTAATAAGGACACTAGTCAAACTAAAGCTTCAATAAGGACACTAGTCAAACTAAGGCTTCAATAAGGACATTAGTCAAACTAAGGCTTCAATAAGGACACTAGTCAAACTAAGGCTTCAGTAAGTACATTAGTCAAACTAAGGCTTTAATAAGGACACTAGTCAAACTAAGGCTTCAATAAGGACATTAGTCAAACTAAGGCTTCAATAAGGACACTAGTCAAACTAAGGCTTCAATAAGGACACTAGTCAAACTAAGGCTTCAATAAGGACATTAGTCAAACTAAGGCTTCAATAAGGACATTAGTCAAACTAAGGCTTCAATAAGGACACTAGTCAAACTAAGGCTTCAGTAAGTACATTAGTCAAACTAAGGCTTTAATAAGGACACTAGTCAAACTAAGGCTTCAATAAGGACATTAGTCAAACTAAGGCTTCAATAAGGACACTAGTCAAACTAAGGCTTCAATAAGGACATTAGTCAAACTAAGGCTTCAATAAGGACATTAGTCAAACTAAGGCTTTAATAAGGACACTAGTCAAACTAAGGCTTCAATAAGGACATTAGTCAAACTAAGGCTTCAATAAGGACACTAGTCAAACTAAGGCTTCAATAAGGACACTAGTCAAACTAAGGCTTCAGTAAGGACATTAGTCAAACTAAGGCTTCAATAAGGACACTAGTCAAACTAAGGCTTCAATAAGGACATTAGTCAAACTAAGGCTTCAATAAGGACATTAGTCAAACTAAGGCTTCAGTAAGGACACTAGTCAAACTAAGGCTTCAATAAGGACACTAGTCAAACTAAGGCTTCAATAAGGACACTAGTCAAACTAAGGCTTCAATAAGGACACTAGTCAAACTAAGGCTTCAGTAAGGACACTAGTCAAACTAAGGCTTCAGTAAGGACACTAGTCAAACTAAGGCTTTAATAAGGACACTAGTCAAACTAAGGCTTCAATAAGGACATTAGTCAAACTAAGGCTTCAATAAGGACATTAGTCAAACTAAGGCTTCAGTAAGGACACTAGTCAAACTAAAGCTTTAATAAGGACACTAGTCAAACTAAGGCTTCAATAAGGACACTAGTCAAACTAAAGCTTCAATAAGGACACTAGTCAAACTAAAGCTTTAATAAGGACACTAGTCAAACTAAGGCTTCAATAAGGACACTAGTCAAACTAAGGCTTCAATAAGGACACTAGTCAAACTAAGGCTTCAATAAGGACACTAGTCAAACTAAGGCTTCAGTAAGGACATTAGTCAAACTAAGGCTTTAATAAGGACACTAGTCAAACTAAGGCTTCAATAAGGACACTAGTCAAACTAAGGCTTCAATAAGGACATTAGTCAAACTAAGGCTTCAATAAGGACACTAGTCAAACTAAGGCTTCAATAAGGACACTAGTCAAACTAAAAAGGGTTTAATAAGGACACTAGTCAAACTAAGGCTTCAATAAGGACACTAGTCAAACTAAAAAGGGTTTAATAAGGACACTAGTCAAACTAAGGCTTCAATAAGGACACTAGTCAAACTAAAGCTTCAATAAGGACACTAGTCAAACTAAAGCTTTAATAAGGACACTAGTCAAACTAAGGCTTCAATAAGGACACTAGTCAAACTAAAGCTTCAATAAGGACACTAGTCAAACTAAGGCTTCAATAAGGACATTAGTCAAACTAAGGCTTTAATAAGGACACTAGTCAAACTAAGGCTTCAATAAGGACACTAGTCAAACTAAGGCTTCAATAAGGACACTAGTCAAACTAAGGCTTCAGTAAGGACATTAGTCAAACTAAGGCTTTAATAAGGACACTAGTCAAACTAAGGCTTCAATAAGGACATTAGTCAAACTAAGGCTTCAATAAGGACATTAGTCAAACTAAGGCTTCAGTAAGGACACTAGTCAAACTAAGGCTTCAATAAGGACATTAGTCAAACTAAGGCTTCAATAAGGACACTAGTCAAACTAAGGCTTCAATAAGGACACTAGTCAAACTAAAAAGGGTTTAATAAGGACACTAGTCAAACTAAGGCTTCAATAAGGACACTAGTCAAACTAAAAAGGGTTTAATAAGGACATTAGTCAAACTAAGGCTTCAATAAGGACACTAGTCAAACTAAAAAGGGTTTAATAAGGACACTAGTCAAACTAAGGCTTCAATAAGGACACTAGTCAAACTAAGGCTTTAATAAGGACACTAGTCACACTAAAGCTTTAATAAGGACACTAGTCAAACTAAAGCTTTAATAAGGACACTAGCCAAACTAAGGCTTTAATAAGGACACTAGTCAAACTAAAGCTTTAATAAGGACACTAGTCAAACTAAGGCTTCAATAAGGACACTAGTCAAACTAAAGCTTCAATAAGGACACTAGTCAAACTAAGGCTTCAATAAGGACACTAGTCAAACTAAAGCTTCAATAAGGACACTAGTCAAACTAAAGCTTCAATAAGGACACTAGTCAAACTAAGGCTTCAATATGGACATTAGTCAAACTAAAGCTTCAATAAGGACACTAGTCAAACTAAGGCTTCAGAATCAGAATACTTTATTGATCCCCTCAGGGAAAGTTTTTAGTTGCAGTTGCTCACAGTCAAATTCAAGGTAAAATAAGAGTAAGAGTCAATAAGTGTATAAAGTAACATAGCTACAGAAGTAGAAGTAGAAGTAAGTGAGATTAGATTACAAGTTGCATTAGGTTAAAAAGATTGTTTCAAATGGATTGTACAAATTCAGTGCAGTGTAAACATAAATACAGTACGAACATAAATAAGTACAGTGTGAGTTATATAGTTTGATGGCCACAGGCAGTAATGACCTCCTGTGGCGCTCTGTGGTGCATCGTGGGAGTCTGAGTCTATCGCTGAAGGTGCTCCTCAGACTGACCAGTGTGTTGTGGAGTGGGTGGGAGCAGTTGTCCAGGACGGAGTGTATTTTGGACAGCATCCTCCTCACGTCTTTAAGGAGTCCAGCTCCACACCAACAACATCACTGGCCTTGTGAATCAGTTTGTTGAGTCTGTTGGTGTCTACCACTCTTAGTCTGCTGCCCCAGCATGCAACAGCATACAGGAGAGCACTAGCCACCACATATGGACACTAGTCAAACAAAGGCTTCAATAAGGGAACTGGTGGAAGAAGTATCAGATCCTTTAATGAAGTAAAAATAGCGATACCACAACATAAAACATACTGTGCTGACATAGATATATACTGTGCTGAAAGAAGTATCAGTAAAAGTATTCATTATGCAGCATAATGCATTCTGTCAAGGCTATAATTTCATATATTATATTACTGGATTATTATATTGATATCATTATTTAAATAAAATGATGATAATAAATACTATTTTTTATATAATTACTTATCTGTAAGCAAGATTTTAATGTTGTGGCCCACAGCCCCCTTTTGTCCCTGTCAATCTCAAGTAGTATATAACCCATAAATGCAGTGGAATAAAAAATAATATGTATTATTATTAGTATGTATATTGATGGGTAGTTTAATTTATAATAAAACATCGTATTTTATAAACTACATGTGTTTTGTGTGCAAAAATCTTAATTTGCAAAGTAACAAGTAACTAAAACTGTCAGATTAATGTAGTGGAGTAAAAAGTACAATATTTCATCTGAAATGTAGTGGAGTAGAAGTAGAATGTTACACTAAATGGATATACTCAAGCAAAGTGCAGGTGCCTCAAAACTGTACTTAAATACTTTACGTGAGAACATAGATTCTTTTTACTTTTTAAATACGTACTGCAGCTGCCTTTACAAAGGATGTACTGCTGCATGCAGTATGCATACAATTGGTTATAAAAATTGCATCTTGAACTTTTATCTTCTTGCTAATATATGCTGTGCAAGGGATTGTTACTAAAGCTAAACTAAGCGAAAAATTAGTAGTGAAAAATAGTTTTAGTAAACATAAACTAAATAAAAACTAAAACCTTCAAGAAGCGCAAAGATGAAGCATTTAACATCATGGCTATTCCTAAAGTTCTTGAACCATGCATTTTTTATGTATATGTAGCTACATTCTTCTGAGAAAGTATACCTGCCTCTAACAAAAACAAACTTAAACTACTGTAAAACTAAAACTCAATATATAAAAACTAAATCTTTCTAAAAAACTGAAATTGAACTAAAACTAGCAAACACACTGAAAACTAAACTAAAATGAAATCAAAAAGTCAAAACAAATATAAAATCAAACTAATTGAAAATTTGAAACCACAATAACCTTGATTAGGACATACTAAATCTTTTTCTGGCTTACTAAATGATATGGTGGTACCTGTACTTACCAGACTAGAGGAGCTTGCAGAAGGCAAAAACAAGACATACTACAAGCAGTGTACACTGGACATGCCTTCTGACAATAAAACTTGGGAGTCCCAATTTGGGGATGTGTAACTAACCAAAATATTAGTGGAGGATGTCATTGGATTTGATGGAAAACTACTGTGTTTATAGATGTGTTTGTGTGTGACAGAGAATAAGATTGATAGAGATGCAGGAGGTGAGCCATACGAAAATTGCGTCTGTGTTTCCCAGCCGACCCCCCTCCTCCGTCCTCGGAGTCCGTCCGGAACTTAGAAGCTCCAGCTCAGCTCACAGTTTGGTAAACTGGACTGTCTGCTCATCTGGTCCCACCCACAGACAAGATGCAGCTTCTCACTGTTCTCATAGAGTGTGTGGCAATGTGCCTGTGTACAGCATGCACACATGCACACACACTTTGTTTTTTGCCGGTTGTATGTATGTTGTACGTAATGATTGTGTTATATTTGGTATAGTTGGGACCCCCCTCGAAAACGAGATGATACATCTCAAGGGGTTTATCCTAAGAAACAAATTTGAACACACACACACACACACACACACACACACACACACACACACACACACACACACACACACACACACACACACACACAGTCCACGCGGGTGCTTCTGTATGTGTTGCTGCTTTTTCTCACATCCCATTTGTGAATTTCTTTATATAACTGGCGCCTGCATATCTCTTGATATGTTCTTTGCCGCATAAATCTCGAGTATTGCGTCACAAATGCCATTTATGCCTGATAACAGTAAAATACACAGTAAGTCTCCCAAGCTGCCTCCTCCAGCGAGTGAAACAACGAGTGAGAGTCTACATGTGTAGTGTTTATTTGAACAACCTTCCTGGCCACTATGAGGGAAACGTCCTGGGGAGAGCGCAGCACTTTAGATACAAACATCAGCTTTATGTTGGCTCTCTTTAAGAGGAGATGAATAGAGAGAGAGAGATGAAATAAGAAAAGAAATGAGGTGTCATGTGGGCTGTGTGGAATCTCAGCAGCTCCTCCAGCCTGACCATGGAGACTATAAAAAGACTGAGACTTCCCAGAGGACCGGCACTCCCCGAGGAATCAACATCCGCCGGCCTAATCTCTGACCTCCATCACTCCTCTCTTTTTCCTCTCCTCCATCTCCTTGTACCTGCAGCCAGTGGTGGAAGAAGTATTCAGATCCTTTACTAAGTAAAAGTACTAATACCACACTGTAAGAATACTCCCTTACAAGTAAAAGTCCTGCATTGAAAATGTTACCTACGTAAAAGTATGTAAGTATCATCAGAAAAAGTACTCAATGCAGAAAAATACTACACTACTATACTATACTACATTTTAGAAACTGGAAACGATCCAAACAGTTCTGTCAATGAAGTGTTTAATGGTCTAATCATTTCAGCTGGACTTGTAGGCCATTATATTGTTGGGTAGTTTAATTTATAATAAAATATCATATTTTATAAACTACATGTATTTTGTGTGCAAACATCTTAATTTGTAAAGTAACTAGTAACTAAAGCTGTCAGATGAATGTAGTGGAGTAGAAGTAGAAAGTGGCATGAACAGAAATGACTCTAGTAAAGTACAAGTACCTCAAATTTATACTTCAGTACAGTACTTGAGTAAATGTACTTAGTTACATTCCACCACTGCCAATGGCTTACTGTACAAAACCTTGATGTTTGCAGCTGGACTTGAGAGCTGGTGAGAAAGACAGAATACAGTCAAGGGTGAAAAGAGGAGAGAGAGAGAGAGAGAGAGAGAGAGAGAGAGAGAGAGAGAGAGAGAGAGAAATATGAGGAAGAGGAGCTGCTGTCCTCCAAGCGTGCAGGTTGAATGTTTTCCCATGACCAGTGGTGGAAGAAGTATTCAGATCTTAACCCTTACTTAAAGGGGAACTATGCAGGTTTTTTTAGCTTAATTTACCTTAACTGAACAGCTTCAGAGTCATTGGAATGGTTATGACTTTTTCCGGGTTGAATGGTGGTCGTCCTCCCCCCTAGCGCCTGTGAGCAGAAAAACCACCCTTGCAACTTTTGGCCAGCGAGCCGCCGGCCTCAGCATCAGGAAGTATGGCGTGATATCAGGTCTTGCGATGTGACGAATTGCTTCACGGCACTGCACACATACAGGAACCAGCTAGCTATAAGAACAAGGTAGCGATGGAGTTTTTCACACTATCGTCATGGCTGAGCCGGCAAAAAAGAAGCAGAAAGCTAGGAAAGCATTGTCGGAGGAACAGAGAAAGAGGAAACGGCAGACTGACCGAGGGAGGAGTCAGACACGAGTAAACATAGGAGCTGACAAATATCTATTCTGAAGCTGTAGGGGGAGCTCTATAGAGAAACCTGCGAGCAAAAAGAGAGAAAACAGCGAAGAAATGGCCAAAACTGCATAGCGCCCCTAAAAGTTACTAATACCACACTGAAAAAATACTGTTACAAGTAAAAGTCCTGCATTAAAAATGTTACTTAAGTAAAAGTATGTAAGTATCATCAGGAAAATGTAATTAAAGTATTCAAAGTAAAAGTACTCAATGCGACCTTCAGCTTACCCAATAGAGCGCGTGTCTCATGTATCCTTGGCAACGGCCCGGGTTCAAATCCGACCAGCAGCCCTGTGCTGCATTGCTACTCAATGCAGAACATTTTTCGAAACTGGAAAATGATCCAAACAGTTCTGCCAATCAACTAAGTGTTTAATGGTCTAATCATTTCAGCTGGACTTGTAGGCCGTTATACTGTTGGGTAGTTAAATTTATAATAAAATATCATATTTTATAAACTACATGTGTTTTATGTGCAAATATCTTAATTTGTAAAGTAACTAGTAACTAAAGCTGTCAGATTAATGTAGTGGAGTAAAAAGTACAATATTTCTCTCTGAGATGTAGTGGAGTAGAAGTAGAAAGTGGCATGAAAAGAAAAGACTAGTAAAGTACAAGTACCTCAAATTTGTACTTAAGTACAGTACTTGAGTTAATGTACTTAGTTACATTCCACCACTACCTGCAGCCAGTAAACATGCAGATCACATGCAGATTAAAAAGTCCATCCCGAGGCACACAGAAGAATCTTCCAGTGATATTATGACATGACAAATCATGGAGGTTAATTATCTGTCGGAGTCTGACGGTGTGACAGCTCATTAAACGTTACAAGGCTGCATAATCTGCTCTGTTCCCCTCTTTCTCTGTTAATATTCACTCTGTGTTGCGACGCCTTCGATGAGTGGAAACATCCCTGAGATGAGCTGAGCATGACCAGACAGGCGCAATCAAGAAGCGAGGCAGGGCTACAAACTCACATTCATGACTGAGCATGCACTTGTGTCTCTACAGCCAAAACAAGGCAAGGGAGGAAGACGTTTGACCATTGAGAATTATTTCACTTTGCTGTGCAGCTCCATAAAGAACCGATGGAAAAGATGACTGAAAAAGCACTCGAAATGATTTTATGTGTAAAAAAAAAATAAATAAATAAAAAGAAAAAGCTGTATTTTCTGGTTGGAAGTGCACTATGAAGTAATGACTTTTTGATTTACAGCTGAATTATTCTGGCAAAGTGTTTATGAAGCGGCTCCAGAGTGTTCATCAGTGTGCGTTGAAAACAATTTGCAAACAGTAACAGAGGAACATTTCAAAATTATTACTTTCTTTCTTTCCACAGAAGAACTTAGCCAAGTTAAAGATGAAGTAAACTTCAGTTTCAGAGGATAAATGATGAGAGAAGCAGCTTAATGGGGAAGACAAACATCTGCAGCAGCTAATCATTTATTTATACTAGAGACATGGACAAAAGTACAAATGATCTGAATGAGAGAAGTCCAGAATACCATCCAAACAGAGGGAAATACTATACGAATAATGCATTCAAGATGCTCCTGATGAAAAGAGACAGATGTTTATTTGCTGCAACAGTGGAAGAGGAATGGATTTCCAAAAAAGAGGCTGCCACTCTAAGTAATTCACTTTGGATATTTTCTAAAATATAAACTCTCTCCTAAAATGTATTTGGCATATTTGATCAGTTTCAGTATAAACTGCTTACCGCTGTCTTACACTTTCCCAAAGCAGCGAGGTTTCCTCTCTGTCAATCATTTAGTATGCCTTCAATGTTGAGTTTTCTAAGTGGTTGTATCTTTGACAAACAGATAAACCACAGTCATAAGTTGGACATCCTTTGAAGCAAATGTTATCTCATCCAGTTTTTCTGACTACTGATTATAAGAGGAACCCCTCAGTATTTCTCCAGTCCACGAGTCCAGACATTGGGCCTGACCACAGCAGACCGGTCTGTGCTGTCAACAGTAGCTATTTTCCTCTGTATTGTGTGAGTTGAACAGTTTCTGACAGCATCTTGGACTCACCAGCCTTCAAGTCCCGTTCCTCCCCTTCCTGTTATTCTCCCCTTTACTTTGAAACTCTCTCGTCGTGGCACACAGCACAGAAACAACACAAGCGTGGTGAAAACTCACGATTGTTGTGATAGCTGAAAAGACATCTGCTGTGCTGCACAGTGTCTTCTTTTCTAGTTATTTATTAGCATTTGAATGACGAATGAATAGTAGTTTAGCTTGGGCGAATGGTAACTTAGCCATTTAAAGGAAAATTACTACTTTGTATTTTTGTCTGTATTTCAAGAGGGAAGTTTTTCCTTGCCGCTGTCGCACTAAATGCTTGCTCTTGGGGGAGTTGTTGGCTCTCTGTAAATTATACTGTCTGTTAGGAATTGACACTATAAATAAAATTGAGTTGAATCAAAGTGTCCTTAATCAATACTTTTTCTATTGATGAAATGTGTAATGTGAAACGTGAAGCTTGTGGTATTGAACCCCTCAGCTCCACAAAGCATTCTAGTTAGTCTTCAACTGTAGTCTTTTGGTTCACCCTCCTGCTCTCATAGGGAGATTATCTCTGACAGCTTAAAACCCCAGATTATGTCATTAGTCAAATTTCTAAGATTTCAAAGAAATAATGAAATGTACACTTTCCCTCCTCTGTGGGTGCACAGCACATTCTCTGCGTCTAATATTTCATGGATCTCAATGGGGTAAACTGGCAGAAGAAACATGTTCTTGCAGTGTCTCACATATGTAATCAGACCCCGGGAAACTCAGTCATAAGATCTGGTGTTACTGGTGTTTGGGATAAAACCAGTCCTGTCCTGCTCGTTCAGCCCCACACCGTTGACAGGGAGGCAGGAGTCAAAGAGAGGAAGCATGTCTCTCTCAGCTCGTTTGAATAAGGTCACACATTTGTTCTAAAAGGGGAAGTGTTGATATTCAAACTGAGAAGTTACTGTCCTCGCCCATCTGTTCCATCTGACAGTGTTTTTCATGTTGCATGAGTCCTGAAAGGCTGAGTACACACTAGACAACACCCCTTTACTTTCACTGGGGAAGGAAGTGCCTATATGAAGGGCCATGCACTTTGCCACCAGGGTTATGTCATTAAGCCGCCATTGCTCTGCTTTGCGTTACTATGCTGTAGACCAGAGATCTTCAACAGGGGTTCCGGGACCCCTAGGGGGTCCTCAGAGTAGCTGCAGGGGGGCCGCCAAATTATTGTTCAATGGTTTAAAAAAAAAACTATAAAATATGTCTGAAAATATACATACACATGAATCTGACATATTATTAGTAAAGATATTTTTTTTATGTGGCCTATAGATAAGGTAGCCATCCACAGATACAGTTAAGCTTTTTAACATTAAAACATGATGTATAAATATATGAATATGCCAACATTGTTTTTATTTTAAAAGCTTATATTAGTATTGTATGCACCGTAAAAAGGTATGTGTAAAGGCTTTAGGCCACCCTACACGTTATTGTAGGTCCAGTTTAATATGCAACTAAATTTGATACGATATATGTAGTAGAGGGTCCCTGCTCCGTCTCTCTTTCAGTGAAGGGGTCCTTGGTCTAAAAAACGTTGAAGATCCCTGCTGTAGACGGATGAAAGGATGATGAACAGAAGAGGTGCTGACAGAGACACACACACACACACACACACACACACACACACACACACACACTATGAGAGAAAGGTTTCCCCTGGGATGCCGGATCAAGGATGACTCTCTGTCTGCCATTGCACTTTTGAGTGCAGAAAGACTAATACGAGTTGCTTCCTTGTTAGGAAGCTTGAGCAGTGCATGTCAGGAGGAGTGTCAAAAGGCCCTGGGTTCTGTCTTACAGGAGCAAGTGTTTGATTTGCATCCTGCATTGGCTACAGACTTATTAAATCCCTGGGTTCAGGGTGTCACATGCACGGACAAAGTGAAACAAAGCAAGCAAAACTCTGTTCATCCACCCTCAAAAGGATCTGACGTGAAAATATTGTCAGCAGCTCCCAGCGCTCTCCTTCATTTGGATCTGACATTATTGCTTTGTGCGTCACCTGCTGCTCTCTGTCTCCCTCCTCCCTCTGCCACGCCATCTATTTCCCAGGTCACTGATTGGTAAGCTGTCCGACAGGAAGCAGAGAGCCTCCGTTGTTGTTGTTGTTGTTGTTGTTGTTGTTGTGCTCTGTCTGTTGTGATGTGGAGAAGCGTGTTCATTGCTAATTTACATAAAAGCCCTTGGGGGAATGGAGGACCCGGCACTTGATCCTCTTTAATGGCCCAGTCTGTCCTCGGTGATGATCAGTGTGGAGAAATGATTAGAAGAGGCAGGGGACCCACACTGGAGCAGAAGTGACTTTCCGGAAACAATTATTATTGCATGAAGAGGCTGTAATTCTTCAAGCCATCACTTCTTTAATTTGTAATGTCTTACTCTTTTTTAAAATCAGAGGTGGGAATTCTCACCATTTTTGACTTTGAATATTCCTACAACTGACACAATGACAGCTTTCAAAGCACACATGCAGCCCCACTTGTGAATGCAATTACCACTTGCTCTGTCTGGATATTTCTAACAGTAGCTGTAGTGCCATTGTCAAAGCCCAAAGTTGTGAAACCTCTGCACTTGTTGACAGCGTTTCATGCCAGAGTTAATTGGTGTAGATGACCTGTCAAAGCAGCAGTCTCTGGCAAACGCTGAGGAGCACAGGAGGAGATAGAAGGAGCCTTCAGAGGGTGATCATCACTGCTATTAATAGCCCTAGTCGGCCAAAAAGAGCAAATCCCGAATGCAAAATTCAAGAGGAATAGCACCGACATTTATTATGCAGCAGTCAACATTTTGTATTTGTGAACCGCCGTCTCCAGCCGTCCATTTGTGCTGCTTCTTAATCTCTTCTAATGCTGATTTACAGCTTTATGATTTCAAACGGATTGAAAAGGTGACTGGGAGATTTTGCAGTGATACAGTGTGGCTACATATCTTTTTGTTTTACATTGTTTATTACTGCTAGAAATAATCAAGTGCATTTCAATGTTAATGTGCTCTGTATGCACAAAGTCATTCTCCCATTTGTCATGACCGGGATGAGTTCAAAGCTGTACATCTTTGTGGCATAAGAAAATGTTTGGCTTCTTACTAAAAGCAAAAGCTGCTCAGATCCATAGCTATTACCATAGTTATTTATTCAACTGTTCCCAGTTAATTTCTGTAATGTTTCAAGTATTCAGTGAGAGCTAAGGTGAGACGATTTAATCTCTGGGGTGTCTAAAGAAATCTGTTCTGATATACAAATCCCCCTTTTTCTCTCTTTTTAATTCAAATGCATGCAGCATGTTAACTTACCATACAAAGTCTTTCAGGGCTGCTTGGCAGTGATTTGACATGGCACAGGCTGCTTCAGAGACCAGTGATTTGATTGAGGGATGACTGGATAGTGGGTTGAGCTCTGAGGCACAGATACAGAAATTATGATACAGATGTCTGTCCCATTGCTTGAGGAGGAAGAAACTAAAATGTTGCCAAAGCGTTAAAATGTTAAAGGTCTACAAACTTAAAGCATGCTTTCTTAGCTATAAAAGAAGAATGTGCTTCTGTTGGATTTTTTATTAGGGCCCGGGCAGCAGCCGGTCGGCGAAAGCCCTTTCGAAAATTGCTATGTTTATTATTATTTTCAGAAATTAATCGCATTTTTGAGGGGCTTAAGGTGCTTGAAAACTCACCAGGCCTGCACTGGGCAGCCTATTATACACACATCATCAGTGACTTGGGTAATGGCTTCAGATGCAGCATTTGATTCCATTGCAGATGGACTGATTGACAGGGTGACCCCGGTCATCGCACTGTGACTCATCCTGCCCAAAAATGATTGAGTAGCAGGTAGCAAACAGTGTGCCTATGGCGATATGTGTGTGTGTGTGTGTGTGTGTGTGTGTGTGTGTGTGTTGGAGCCTGGCTAGCCTATTCAGAATTGAAGTGTTGGCTTCGGGGGAGAAGGGAAAATGAATAGTGTAGAAAGTGGGCTGTCAAAGGTTGTGCAGTTTATTCACATCACAAACAATTATCTACATTAATCAAGAGCAATAGAATCATTTTGACATTTTGGAGGGAGAAAGAACAACAGACAGACTAATCAGGTTCACTTAAACAACCTAAACAGTTCTTTTTAAACCACTGATGTTAATATACACTTTGAGTTGAATGTTCTGTAACTACATTGGTTTCCCTAAAACACCAGCTAGTACCACCAAAGGCTTCGGACATAAAGGTAAACTTAACCAAACATGGTCTGATTTATTTGTTTCAAACAACTGTGTCAGTTGGGGGGGAATTATCCACAGGAGCCTGGCATTGGCAGTTTAAAAGAGACAATGTTACTTTTGAAAGAAGAATTAACACATGCATAATCTTAAAAAGAAATAGCTTATAAGCTATAAAACACACCCTCTGTTATATTCTATTATATATATATATGGCCCTCAACCACAAGATTGTCGGTTTGAACCCAGGCTCCTCCGGCCACATGTCAAAGTGTCCTTGAGCAAGACACTGAACCCTGGACGCTGTATGTGGCTGTCCGCTGTCCTTATGCTTAGGATGGGTTAAATGCAGAGATTAAATTAAAGTAAACTACATTGTACTGTCAATTGTATGTGACGAATTAAGAACAAAGTTTTGTTATTCAGTACACTCATTGCTGCTACACCCTTACTTCCTCTGGTATGACCATTAGCTTATGGTGGCTGTTAGCAAACTTTAGTCAGATATTGTGTGATACTGTGATACTTTGTAACTGACATGATTGAGTCACTTACTGAGTCTTCTCTGCTTGTGCTACTAATTTGTCGAACGTCACACAGCACC
Source organism: Sander lucioperca (assembly GCF_008315115.2). NCBI lineage: Eukaryota > Metazoa > Chordata > Actinopteri > Perciformes > Percidae > Sander > Sander lucioperca. Next base: position 6,380,286 of record NC_050185.1, read on the forward strand.
TTATGGAGCCATGAAAGACTTTGTATAATTTTTTTTCAGATATATAGACGTACTCCTGAAGACTTGTAAAGAGACTTAATGTGTGAAATTAGTGGAGTTCCCCTTTAAAAAAACTTAAGTTCCAACTTCCAACCAGATACAAAAATCATTTTATAAAACGGGTAGCTCAAATCAAGCAATGTGATTGGTTCTTGTGTTATAATAACCATGTACAACGGCTATGACGTCTCATTCCTTTGCACAATAACAATCACTCTGTGTCTGAGAAAAACGTTAGACTAAAGACTGATTTATAGTCATACGTAGGCTCTACGGTGTAGCCTATACGTAAGTGGCCAATGAGCTGATAGCTGGTAGATAGTTGGAGGGAAGCCATTCATCTGCACACACTGCCATGACACAGAGCTGGTTTTAAATTGGCAAAGTATCCCTTTAAGTGTACGCCATATTTAGAATATTTTCACAGCTTTACCTTGCCGTCAGACAGCCCTTTCCAATGGGGAACTGAAGCCTGCTCTCTTGAAAACCTCCAGACTCCATTGACAAAAACAATAATTTTACCTTGCAGAACACAGGAGTTGCTGTTCTACCGCTGCCTTGATCAGTTAGTTGCTGTTCTACTGCTGTCTTGATCGGTTAGTTTGTTTGTGTTATTGTGTGGCTTTGGTGAGTCAGAACTAACTCTAAGGCTATAGACTATTTATTTTTCAACACAAAGTGCACTGTGCAAACAGGGAACACCCAAACTCAAACCAACCTCAAGATGGAGCCTTAAGCGTATTGGCTGACACCCATAATGGTGGAAACCTGACCTACAAAAGAAAATGGAAAGAATAAAAGCACTGTAGTAGTATAGCTCTGTAGTAGTACCTCTGTATTTTCAGTGAAAAAGACTCCATCTGCTACTGATTCTTTTCACACAACTGCAAGTAATGAGACAACTTTCCTTGTAAATAAGATCTAATTAAAGGTGGTATATCACATCAAAATCTTCCACATGAAAAATAATTGCTTCTGTGTGACATTAAGATAATTAAAGTAACTCCTTAGTTGCATAAACTCCCTCTACAGGCTTCTGCAGCACCCAAAGGGCCACATCTTGGAAAACAGGTTTGATTTCTTTATGGCACAAAATGGAAGCTGGGGGATATTTCTCCAGCTTCCTGCATGGACAAATAGTACAAAGAATGAAGGTTAATCTTATCCATCTATCACTCCATGTAGAATGGGTAAATTACACAGATATCTTGTATGTTGCTTATTCTCTCTGATGCTTAAAAAGGTACTTCTTAAATACTAGATATCGAAGGCGTGTACTGCTATTTCAAGCACCATTCGAGAACTGTATTTTAAATATTGAGTTGGTATTAAGACAGCATAAAAGCTGGCAGTTCTCCCCCTGACATAAAACTTTTCCCTTCCTTTCCTGGGGCTGACAGGCTGCGTGGGATCCTGCTGCGTCAGACTGAAATGATGATTTTCACGCAGATGTGCAGAGCCCCCAAACGAGGGAAGAGGGGAAGGAGAGAGGGGAAAAGAGGGGAGAGGTTTATTAATGGCCAGGCCGGTGGGTGGAGTTGACTTGCCGCTTGGGCTGCTTGTCAGGTACAGCTGCTCCAGACAGGTTTTTTTCTGACTCACTTCTCCTTGATTCAAAGTCAATGGCAGCAGCAGCTGTTTGTCCCCAACAATCTTTTGTACAGGCAGCAGAGAAATTTCTGAGGAAAAACATCAAGGGTGGCTGTTTTTTTAGAGTCAAATTCAAAATAATCTTGTTGTCATATAAAATGTAAAAACTTGAATTCAGGTCCAGGTGCACAGAGAATGTCACGTTTTGTCTTAAATGGAGGTACAGTAGGTTTGTGATGCATTTGTTTCCTTTTTTTTTACGCTTGGGAGGCCACGACTCATTTCCCTCATGCAAATGAAAGCTGCAAGCCAAAGGGGAAGGCAAATGCTATTGGAAGGCTGACAGTGCTGTGTGGAAAATGTTGTGTGACTGGCGCTGAGACAGTCCCCCAGTGTGTGCCACTGAAGGGAAAGAGGGAGTGAGCCATAGAGGGGGGGTCGGGGTGGGGATTTCCTTTTCATGAGAGCTTTGGCATTGAAGGGGTTCTCTCCAAATTGATGTCACTGTGAGGGCTGCTGCAAAAGGCTGTAGCTAACACACACACACACATGATTAAAGAGAACTTCAAACCATAAATCAATACTGATGATGACTAACGATAATCTCACTGACTGTGTGTAGGTGGGCAACGAGCAGAATCAGTGGAACCTGTGGTTGTAGCCCGAATGTCTGCTGGTGATCTGTGGATAGCTGTAGTGAGGTCGGATTTTGAAAATAGAAAATATTTGGATTTGGATATTGACGCAGAGGCAAAAGCGGAACCTCTAAAGCAAGTGAGAATGAACTTGTAGGCACTTAGCATCCAAGAACTTGGGACAATCTTCACATAGCCAGCTACCATCCTCCAGACAGCAGTTCTGGAAGTTATGTAAGCTACAGAAATAAATACACTTTTTTTCCTTTTCTGCTGTGAGAGAAGAGGCCAGCTGTGAGCAAGGACAGAATTGGAGCACCTTGTTCCTTTTATATTTTGTGCCCAACGAGGTCCCATTCCAGTGCCTGTGATCTCCGACAGTGGACCCATTTCAGTGTCTGCATACAGTGGGGAGATTGTGCTGCAGTAACCTTACACTCCGCATAAAGTGATGGAAGGGAAATCTGGAACACTGGTTTCCCTACTTACATTGAGATTGTCCCAAGTCAATGATGACTGGATAAATTCATTATACTAAATAAAGTGCTGATTTTCCTACCTTAAGGGACAGCTCGACATTTTGTCTTCCCACTTATAAAGCATTTTAAAGAGTGCTGTTTCTTTAATAAACAGTACAGGTTTATAATAGATTCAGGCAGGCGTCGTGGACCATCATGTAACCCCAAGGAGGAAGCAGCCAAGCAGGACACAACAAAGTGAGGTAGCATTTAAAAGTTTAAACCAATAGGATATTAGATAGAGGGAGAAAAGGAGTGTGACTTGATCATAGGCAAAGAGGGTGGGATCACAAATGTGTGATGGTTTTATTGGTTGGAAGTTTAAGTTATGCCTACTGTTCATGTCGCATGAGGTCACCTTTATTGTTTTCCAGGAAGTGACAGTTCTCCAGGAAGTTCAAGTCCCAATGGGCTCTTAGTAAATGATATGCAAAACAATGTTTTTGTGTACACTGAAGGTTTACTTGTTTTTGATTTTGGTTCTGCTATCAGCCACCAATTTTGGCAGAATGTGAGCAACCAGGGTGCTTTAAGACATATGGAAAGAACATTGTGATGTGTTGCTGCTGATGTGTTTCTACTTGAAACAGGTTGTGGGAATGGGCCAGAGTTGGACTATGATAAACAAGGAACATGAATTTGTGCATAAATCATCTCATAAAAATATACAGTATGATTTCAGTCCACCAGGTTGCAATCATGATCTGGTCATGGTCAAAAGGAAAATGTATTGGGGGGGTTAAAATGTCATCTTGCCTTGGGCACTATATTGCCACTGGGGTCATTTTGCAAGTTGTTATATTTGTATAGACTATGGAGTTATTTTATAACCCAAGCAAAATAAAAAGCAAGTCTTTTGCATTACAAAAAGTTTTGATTTTTAATCAAAAAGATTTGCCTGCAAGTCAAAAAGTTTTGAATCCAAAAGTTTTGAGTCAGAAAGTTTTGCGAGACAATAATGGCTTTGATAAGAGTTTCTATTGGTCGGTTTGACTGGGCATGGCCACACCCACATTCAAGCACTGCAGCCAATAGATACATGGCTGCTGCTCTGGTAGGCGTCCAGTATCATCACCTAAAGCTACACTTGACCTCCCTGCCGTGTTGGTGCTATTCGGAGAATGTTTTATGAAGATATCCAACACATAATGTGGCTTGCTGCATGTTTAAATGTGCTAACAGACCCTCCAAGAAGTCTACGCTCCAGTTCTTTCGGTGAGTGAAGTATTATTTTATTTTACGTTATACGTTAGCATTATTAGCATGTTAACTAGCTTATTAGCTTTGGAGCAAGACGCCCAACGAATTCGAGCCAAGTTAGCCACAGTAAGTAACGTTAAACCGGCATGCACCGAAGTAAAAACTTAACACGTAGCTAGACAAGTGCTTAAATGTAGCGTGGTAATACTGTTGGAAAATAAAGGTTCACCACGTTATTTGGGAATGTGCTGCCTGTGGAGCTCTCCGCTCACACCGGAGCTCTGACTTTCCTAGAACGTTAAGCTCAGAGCCCTTGAAGACGCTGTGATAGCCATGGATGTTACGTTATAGACAGCAGGCTCTGATCTTTATATGGAATGTAACCTTAATGTCACACTAGACTTGGCGAGCTGTGTAAAGTTAATGTGTGAAACGCATCGCCATCGGTTTGGCGGTAAAATAACCTAGTATTTTTCAGTCCAGGCAGGGTTAAACCGATGGTTTTCATTATCAATTGTTCATTCATTTACCTGTTTGTATTGTTCCCAGACAAGCTGGACCAGTTGCTCAACATGAGAAGACAGGTCTCCTAACAAGACTTCTCATCTGTGCAGTGAACACTTTGGAAGTCATCACTTCATCATCTGATGAATGCCTTTCAATGCCTTGAAACTGATTTCAACAACCGTTCACCGCTGTGTATACGCGGTGTGTAGGGCAATACGATTCAAGCTGTTGAACCAATTGGTCAATTTACCCGACGTGGCTGAGGCACAGACTATAGCGCACCGCAACTCCACTACGCAAGTTGTGCCACAAGTGAACTGAATGGGACCCATATCCCGATCGTTCCCCCATCCGATGGATACCGGGACTATTACTATTATTACTATTACATGTTTGCTACGTCACAACTTATTTGGCAAAGCTGTTTCCATCTCCCGTTTTACGCATGAACTCTTTTCGAAAAAGGCAAAAGCCACCTCAAGCGAGCGTAAAAACTCTTTTCTCTCACTCTCGAATTTTGCCTTTTCCATCAACATTTTCTAATGCGATACTTCATAAAAATATTGGAAACCTCTGATGGAAACCCCACTAATGTGTATGCTACAGATGTTATTTAACTAAAATCCATTATTAACATATACAGTATAAACACATTTTAAGGTATGAACAAATGTTCACTGTTGATAAATTTCCTGGCCTTGTCTATCTTTGCTGGATTGGAACCAGCCTTTCACCGGCACCTTTAGGTCAGTAAAAAGAAACATTATCTTGATGCCAGGGTGTCTGAAGTTAGTGCAGGATCTCCATCACAGAGATCAGCTTGATGCTCCTGACCGCCATATGGGATGATGACACCCGGAGTTGCTCTTCTGCAAGGAGTGGCAAAAAAAGGGGAGAAGATGAGAGATGGATCACACTGACTATGGGAGAAAAAATAAATGAGTAATAAATGCTTCAGGTAAAGATAAATATAAAGCTAGCTATATGTTTATATTGACAATACTATTGGATAAAATGGAGCAAAGGAGCCTAAATCTCATAATATAGATGACAGTAAATACTCTTTTATTATCCTTTGCAGACCGCTGTCTAAAGTAAGTAGCCAAGATATAATAAGAGATAAGTAATGCTGCATGGTGAAGGTATAATAGGTGGCTATGACCTCAACATGACTTCATGACCTCAACAAGGATCGAAATAAACATCTTATAACAAATATATAGGTTGGCTTTTTTTTTTCTTAACAGTCATATAGATAATCACACAGAGCGCTGTTGATTACTGTAACGTAACACAAAGCTTAATTAGTCCCCTGCAGATGTCTACCATACAGTGTTTGCCACAGAACATTAGCTTTTATTAACATTAGCTGACAGGTGTTGCGCGAAAAACAACTGCCTGCTAAAAATAGGACTGCCCCCGACGTGAAGGCGAAGCAATATATATTTTTATTACTAAATGCACTCGTCTGTGCAAACATACTGCACCCCACTGCGTAAGACTGCTAAGTCAGTTCCTGCTGCTGACGATCCACGGCCAGCACGTTCCCAAATAACATGGTTTATTTTCCAACCTCACACAAACACCTTTTGTTTAACAGTATTATCACGCTACATTTAAGCACTTATGTGTGTCTAAGTTACGTTTTGACTTCGGTGCATGCTGGTTTTCAGTTACTAACTGACTAACTGTGGCTAACTTGGCTCCCATTAGCTGGGCGTCTTGCTCTAAAGCTAATAAGCTAGTTAACATGCTAATAATGCTAATGTATAACGTAAATTAAAATAAAAATAATATTTCACTCACTGAAAGAACTGGAGCGTAGACTTCTTGGAGGGTCTGTTAGCACATTTAAACATGCAGCAAGCCACATTATGTGTTGGATATCTTCATAAAACATTCTCTGAATAGCACCAACACGGCAGGGAGGTCAAGTGTAGCTTTAGGTGATGATACTGGACGCCTACCAGAGCAGCAGCCATGTATCTATTGGCTGCAGTGCTTGAATGTGGGTGTGGCCATGCCCAGTCAAACCGACCAATAGAAACTCTTATCTAAGCCATTTTTGACTCGCAAAACTTTTTGACTCAAAAGCAGGCCTTAATTTGAGCCGGAACACGCCGGAACATGTTCCGGCACCTCCAACGTTGGATCCGGAACCTTTTTTATTGGATCCAGCACCTCCTGTGTCACAATGAATCGCCTAAATGAAAAAAATAAACTACTGTTTGTGTAGTGTTCAATGTTGTTATCTGTCTTGTTAGTCTTTATTCCCCATTGGAGTTCCACAAAAGTCTTGTGTTTGCATTTTCAATGCGTTTTGAGGTGAATTTTCAGGGTAAGACAGAGGGGGGAGAGGGACGGAGGGAGGGGAGGCACTTCAACAGCACGGCGCTGCACTTCAAGTGACACAAGCGCTTATGCTGGTTGAGATTGCTGTTATAGCCTCATTTCACTCAGGGGAAAAATGTCAAAAAGACAACAAAGTTTGCTTAACTTTTTCAAATACGCTGGCCAGTCGGATCCCAAACAAGCAAAAAACGTTTCTGCCGATCAAGAATGTGGAGACCACGGTGGGTTTTTTGTTTTAATTGTCCGATGGATAATTGCTGCTTGTGAGAACGATCATTGCAGTGTATTTTAAATTTTTTTTACATTTCGCACCGATGCAGTGCACGTTCTGAAATAAAAATAAACATTGCCCTGATGTACACACAGCGTTGTTTAGGCTTTTTTAGTCAGAGTCAGAGAAGCTACGTAGGCAGGTGTAATTCTTTTTTGTTCCGTTACCTCCAACCCCTGTTTTGAGTCGCCAGATCCACCCCCCCTCTGCGCTCCGGGACCTCCCACTTTACAAATTAAGCACTGCTTGCAAGCAAAACTTTTTCACTCACAAGCAAAAGTATAAGTATTAACATTAAAACACACATGACATATACTTTGTGGTTACGTCATGGGTGTTGCAAGAAAATAATAACTGTACAATATTTTGTATTAATATGTTAAATTTGAATAACTGTACACATGTGAATATACCTGTAATTTCTCTAGTTAACAATTACTTCCTGGTAATTGACGTGTGATTTTATATGGGGAATTGATATGGTGGAAAGTCAGGTTCTATTTCATTTTGACTTAAAATGAACTGTCCTGTCCTTGTGGCGGCAAACATCCTCCAGAGCAGCGGTATTCAACCTTGGTCCTGAGGACTTGGAGGCTGTTTCTCCATACCAGGACAGCCAAGAATGGACTTGAGAAGGATGTTCATGCCAAGTCTCCTTGAGAGAACAGTCTGGCATGATTGCAAGGACAGAGAACACAGCTGTCAGAGTTTGAGACATTCTGTTTGGCTGCTATTGTGAAGCTCTGAATGTCCAACTCGTTTCACCAGTGATGGGACGGCACCACCGTCACTGTATCAATGTAGATATCATTGTATTAATTGTATTTTCCTGATTTGCTGTATCCTGTATATGAACAAAATAAAACTGCAGTCAAAATTTGAGTTCTTGAATGTTATGTTTATGTTATGCATGTTTGTAATTGATCAGAAAAATCAAACCTACAGAACAGAAACTCAGGCTTCCTTCCTTCCATGTGCAGATATAGTTAATCTTAAGCATCCACTGTGCCATATGTTTAATATTAAAACATGATTTATAAAATCATGCCAACAATCATTATTTTAATAGCTTTGAATTCTATGCACTAAAAAGGTATGTATAAAGGCTTCAGGCCGCCCACGTCACAGTAAATTCACAGACTGTACACAGCTGTCTAACTCCTCACTAACTTAGGTGCATTTCAGTGCACATAACTACATTTTCAAACTAAAAACACACTGACAAAGCTATTAGTTCAAGCTGCTCACCTCTCTTCTCTTGAGCACAAAACTGAACAATTTATTGAAGAATTTGGTGATGTGTAAACACATACATTCAAAAATACATATTAGTAATTACAGGCCATCTGCAGGAACACTTTCTTCGCTGACTCTACTACAAACCACACATTATGAGCCATGTTTTCCTCTTTTTTGTTAGTGTGACAACTTACATTACAGTGGCAAATACATTAAATTACATTACATGTCATTTAGCTGATGCTTTTATCCAAAGCGACTTCCAATCAAGTGCTTTCAACCCTGAAGGTGCAAACTCCAGACAACAAGTAGTAAGTGCAAGTACATTGCAAACTACAAAGAGCCACATGAAAGTGCAGCTTCAAGAAATATATATACATATATATATATTTTTTTATGTTTATCCGAGGTGTAGTCGGAAGAGATGTGTTTTTAGCCTTCGGCGGAAGATGGGTAGGCTTTCGGCCATCCTGATGTCAATACAGCCAATACAGCCAGGACAGCAAACAGTCGGCATTTCGTTGAGTGATTAGTTGTCCCTCGCTGTGAGGGGACAGCAAGCAGGTTGATGCAGAGCGGAGTGGCGGGTTGGGGTATAGGGTTTGACCATGTCCTGGATGTATGCTGGGGCTGATCCGTTCGTGGCCCTGTATGCAAGTAATAGTGTCCTGAAGCGGATGCGGGCAAATTGGTAACCAGTGAAGAGAGCGGAGGAGCGGTGTAGTGTGAGAGAACTTGGGGAGGTTGAAGACAAGTCGAGCTGCTGCATTCTGAATGAGCTGCAGGGGCCAGATGGCACATGCAGGCAGGCCAATCAGGAGGGAGTTGCAGTAGTCTAGACGTGAGATAACTAGAGCCTGAACCAGAACCTGAGCCGCCTTCTGCGTTAGAAGGGGACGTATCCTTCTGATGTTATGCAGCATGTATCTACACAATCGGGTAGTTGCAGCAATGTTGGCAGTGGAGGAGAGTTGGTCGTCAAGTGTCACACCCGGGTTTCTAGCAGTCTGGGTGGGGACCACCACAGAGTTGTCAATTGTTATAGTCAGGTCTTGGGTAAGAGAGCACTTCCCTGGAAGGAAAAGGAGCTCAGTCTTGTCGAGGTTGAGTTTCAGATGGTGTGTGGACATCCAAGAAGAAATGTCAGTCAGACAGGCCGAGATACATGCTGCTACTTGAGTTTCAGACTCCGGAAAGGAGAGAATTAGTTGGGTGTCATCTGCGTAGCTGTGATAAGAAAAGCCGTGCGAGTGAATGACAGACCAGAGAGAGTTGGTGTACAGAGAAAAGAGGAGGGGACCCAGGACTGATCCCTGAGGAACCCCAGTTTTGAGTGGGCAATGTTCTGAGGTACATCCTCTCCAAGTTACCCGGTAGGTTCGGTCTGTCAGGTAAGATGTGAGCAAAGAGAGCGCAGAGCCTGAGACACCCAGATCCTGGAGCGTCGAAATGAGGATCTGGTGGTTCACTGTGTCAAAGGCAGCAGAAAGGTCCAGAAGGATGACGATGGAAGAGAGAGAGGTTGCTCTAGCGATGTGAAGCTGCTCAGTGACAGCAAGGAGGGCAGTTTCTGTTGAGTGGCCAGCCTTGAAGCCAGACTGGTGGGGATCAAGAAGGTTGTTCAGGTGGAGATAGGTAGAGAGATGATTATAAATGGCACGCTCAAGAGTTTTGGATAGAAATGGAAGTAGGGAGACGGGTCTGTAGTTATTTACCTTAGTTGAGTCCAGTGTTGGTTTTTTGAGTAGTGGGGTCACTCTTGCCTCTTTGAGTAGTTTAACAGCCAGTTGACAAGGAGATGTTGATGAGATGGGTGAGGAAAGGAAGAAGGTCATGAGCAATAGACTGGAGAAGGTGAGAAGGGATAGGAACAAGGGGGCAGGTGGTTGGGCGGGCGGAGGTAATCAAAGTAAGAATTTGATTTGGAGATAGAGGGGTGAAAGAGGAAAGAGTACTGAATGTGATGGATGGTAAGATGATTTCAGGAAGTGTGGTGGAGAATGAAGAGCGTATGTCATCTATCTTTTTTACAAAGTAGTTGACAAAGTGGGTTGGTAGGAGGAGGTGGACTGGGGGAATCTAGGAGGTTAGAGAAGATGGAAAAAAGTTTTTTGTGCAGAAATAGAGGCAGCGAAGGAGGAAAGAAGAGACTGATAGGTAAGCATATCATATATCCCACATCATCTGGGTGTTTAGATTTCCGCCATTTCCTTTCCGCTGCCTGTATAGTTGATCTTGGCTTACGTAAGCCTGGCTTACAAAGTTGCTATCTCTATAAGCTTAAAATTACTAAGTCTTATTTTATCTGAATGGCCTAATTGGCTAGATTAAGCTAATCTTTATGCAACTGTCCTCAGGGCTGCTTATAGAACTCAGCTCACACTGTCGCGTGCAGTAGGCTATACCTGCAGACACTGGTATAGTCTGGGTGCTGAGGGCTTGAAAACCACTTTAATGGGGTCCTTGAGCAAGGCACTTTTTAGCTCCAGGGGCGCTGATGCCCATCTGAGTTGAAGTCATAGGCTTTTTTTTTTTTTACTGTTTAAAATATCTATATGCAAAAAGATTTGTTTTCTTCAAATTGTATCAATCTTTATTCATAGACAAGGATTTACATCAGGTAAACAACATCTTTTGAGTCTACAATAATAAACAAGCCAGGGAGGTCAAAGGGTTACAAAAAAAAAAAAAGATAACCAAAACAAAAGCAAAAAAGAAAGACAATACTTTATTTTGTAAAGCTTACAGAGGTCATATGATTTAACAGCATTTTTGTTTGCACATTTCGATATGGAAACAGATGTATTGCTTAATATTGGCAAAACTGGCAGCCAGCTCCAGAAAGTGTGGCAAAAAGAAAAGAAAAAAGAATGTCCCTATAAAGAGCAATACAATGACGACACATGACAGCAACAAGTTAACAACCTGCACTATAACAAACATGAAGACCGACAGAGCTGCATGCATCCTGTTTTAAAGCTAGATGTTTGAAGTGGTCGCATGATGAGGCAGCGGAGCGGAAAGCCTCCGCTCAGGTAGGCGCAGCCAATGGGAGCGCAGGAGGGAGTGCTCAGCAGCGGAGAGGCGGTCCGCCCCGGCACACTCTCAGCACACCTTCAGACGGAGATGAAGTAACAGCAGCAGTCGATCCACAGAGCAACAGCAGCGGATCCGGAGGTTTCCTTCAGGGGGACAGGTGACAGAGCGGACCGACCGTGCGACCGACACTCAGCCGCCTCAACGTGCATCGGTGGAAATTACTGCTGTTTCACTCACTCACCCCCACCCTCTCCCGAACAGAACACCCTCCGATTGCTACAATAGATGTTACTCAACTACATGCATTTCGATCTGATCCTGTAAGCCCAGTCCGCCAAGATGGAAAATGCACACACTAAATCCGCGACTGAAGTTTTAGACAACTTCGGTGTGAACGAAAACACTGGGCTGACTCTGGAGCAAGTCAAAGTCAATGTGGAGAGATATGGACCGAACGGTGAGTAGTTTTATATATATATTTTTCCTCCTGATTTTGAGTCCATAGCTGGTGCGTATTACAGCCTACATCGATTGGTTTGCCAGGAAATCCAACTGCTGCCGTTATACACCAGGCTGTTGTCGTGCGCGTAAAAAACAATCCTATTCCCTCTGGCGCACAGTCAGTGGAAATCTAAGTGGCACATTCATTGATGCGCATGCTTGTAATTGAAATCATTCATTGCACAGCACACCAGTTAAAGTTGACACATAGAGACACATCTGGACAGGGGAGACATCAATGCAAATACACTCATTTATTCCAAATCAAGCCTAATTAATCCGACATTTTTATTCAGCTCGTATCCTAAGGTCGCCTCTTGTCAGCTCTCGGTAAAACTAAGTAAACCGCATATACAGTAGGTTGTCCTCGTACACAAACCTGCAGATCCCCCCCCCCTCCTTTGACCAATGACCACACGCTAATGTGACATCCCTGGCTGACATGCAGGGACCAGGAAGTGCAGTGCAGAGCAGGCTCAGGCTACTGGAGTGGAATAGGATGAGGTGGTGGAGATAATGAAACAGAAAATCTTGTACAACCTGTTTTCACTTTCAACAGTTGTTCTCCACATGGTGTATACTTTCCAGTTGCAATTACAAGATAACAGAGTGAAGTGGATATGTAAAGCCATTTCAAATTTTCGAGTGATAAAGATCACAAAGAATCATAACCTCTACTGCCCAAATAGTATCCTTTTGCAAGCAAAGTTACTATTTATCAGTTGGAAATATAGCTTCTCTTGAGCAGTGTGGGTCACGCAACAGCTCTCCCCCCCTCCCCCCTGAGGTCTTGATCATCTTTTACACTGGTGTTTGCTGAGTGTTGTCGTGTAGAGCTCGGACCTGACATCGCCACACCTTTGCCCCTCCTGGCCTGTCATTTGCATGTGTGGCCAAGCTGTGGAGCAGAGCGGCACATTGTGCCAGTCAAACAGTAGCCCTTTTGTTGCAACCAGCCACTCTACCCTGCAGGGGCCTGTGATGACTTCATGGAAAAAAGCAACGTCTTGCCACAGATAACATCTTTCGCTTTTAGCTGTGAACTTCCTGCCTTGTGCGAGCGCATTACAGATGCATGCTGGAGGGAGGGAATACCTTTTTTACAGGGCTGACTCTATAGGGGTTATCCACTCTAGCTGCTTCTGCACGAGCCAAAAAAAGGGAAGAAATTGCATTAAATTAGCTTGGGTTTGTTTACTATTTTAGAACATGTCATTGCAGAGTGATGTACGGCTGTGTAACGGCTCCTTCCCCCTCTGCTCACAAACCGCAGACCTTGTAGTTGACTGCAAGGACTCTGTGTGAGCCTTGGTGTTTTGTTCCAGGGAGCGTCCGCTCAAAGCTGTTTACGAGTGGTATGCGCTTACCTCGCTCCCACTGACACGTGCATGCACAATTTATCACTTCTGAGGCATAGTTGGCAGGATCTCATTATCAGTCAGAATCATTAACCTAAATCAACATGTCCACAAACGAGCTGTACACAGTCAGTGTACGTCTTAGTTTGGACACGGTGAGGCAACTACTAAGAGGTGAGATTAACATCATCTGGTGTGATTTCATTGCACTGCTCCAAGTGTCCGTAGGAGACGGCAATGACATGCGGGGAGGACGATATAACATGTTTGGCTCATAGAATGCAATCCTCCGTGGGACTGCAGATATTTAACACACTGGGATGGATGAGGGAGTTAAACCTCACTTCTCACCAAGTAAGTGTCTGTTAGCTGTTAGCTGTTCCCTCAACCCCACAATTAAAACATGATGAGCGTGTCTTGCCTCATTGCTTCTATAGATAACTTGGAAGTGGAAAATGTGGTGAGGTCAGATGTTTTGGCCTGGTACTTTGCTTTTTTCATATTTTAGTATACATGGCATAATCAATTCAAACTCCAAGCTAAGCTGTCTCATTCATTTGTCTTTAATGGCAGCTTGGCTCAAGTTCTTGCACTCTTGGTCATTAGAAAAAGAGATTATTGATTTGACCTTGTTCTTTATGGTGTATATATAGATTATTCCTCTCTTATTATGATTCTTTATGGCACACTGTATAAGTAAAGACAGGTGAGCTGCTTCCTGGCTTTATGTCGGCACTTTCATGTGTTGAGTCTGTGACAGTAAAGCCTCACTGAGCAGTGTCAGAGTTTCTGATCCCTTTCTGAGATGTTGGAAAATTAGCATAGCGGCCACATCTGGACAGTCTTTACTACAAAGCTTACACTTGCAGTGCTACAGAAAGGAGGCAGCTGACCTTTTATTCACACCTTTCATTTATGGTCCACACACACATATAGTGCGTGGCACTATCTTTGTGGGGACCCGTCATTGACATAATGCATTCCCTAGCCCCTTACCCTAACCTTAACCATCACAACTAAATGCCTAACCTTAACCCTTACCCTCACCCTAACCATAACCTAATTCTAACCCTAATCCTAAAACCAAGTCTTAACCCTCAAACAGCCCTTTAAACTTGTGGGGTTCAGCATTTTGGCCCCACAAAGCTGTCCGGACCCCACAAGTATACTGTATTCCTGGTTTTTGGACCCCACGAATATAGTTAAACAAGAACACACACACACACACACACACACACACTTCACTTTACAACACAGTTTATCACTTTGATTGTGAAATTGTTGGCTCTGATGTAGTAGAGGAAGTCACAGGCCTCTGTCCCTCTCGCTTTCTATCTCTCTCTCTCTCTCTCTCTCTCTCTTAACACCCACACTCACACACTCTCTGTGTGTGTGGGTGCACCAAGAATGTTTGTGCTGTCACAGCTTGCGGTGTTTGATCATTGTGTCCTGTGCACTCAAAACCCCAATTTCAAAGGCGCAGTCCGTTCATTTTCAGAAAGGGCACATTGTCCTCATGAGCAATCATCGTGTTTTCAAGGAGGGGTTGACCTCAGCAGCAGTTTTCAAAGGCTTCGACGTGCAGGTGAGGCCGGGAGTGTCCGAGGGAGATGGTTCTTCTCACAGCAGCCTGTTAGTTTATTGATTCCTCTTCTTTCTGATACGCTCTGCAACGGCCAGCTACGACTTACTACGTCCTGCCACGCCCTGCTGTGCCCTGCTACACCCTGTAACGCCCTGCAGTGCCCTGCAACACCATGAACTACTACAACTATTTCTAGTCATTATCTTTATTGTGACTATTATTGCCATTGTCCATCACACCCCCAACCGGCACCGTCAGACACCGCCTACCAAGAGCCTGGGTCTGTCCAAGGTTTCTCCCTAAAGGGAGTTTTTCCTCGCCACTGTCGCATTTACGCACTTATGCATGCTATTGGGGGGAATCACTGGAATTATTGGGTCTTTGTAAATTATAGAGTGTGGTCTAGACCTACTCCATCTGTAAAGTGTCCTGAGATAACTTTTGTTATGATTTGATACTATAAATAAATGTAATGAATTGAATTTCTTAACATACAGTATCCATTGCTTTATAATCTCACAAAGACACTGTCAAAGCTTCTTCATACTTTAAAATAATAATGTATAGTTTAATTAAGAGGCATTATTAATCAAAGCATGTTTAATAATATATAATAAATCACTTTTAGCTTTATAGAGCCTTCAACATTAGTCTAGGATGTAACAATGTCCTTTGACACTCCCTTAACCCACTCCAGGAGATGAGTACAATTGCACAACATATTCAGGTTAAACAACCTAGCAGTGTATGTCTTCGTCATGATTAAGTGTCCAATGTATGTATATGTTTGCTCTCAGACAGATTATCAGCAATATCAAAGACGATCTGACCAACATCCACTGGTGGCAGTAAAGACAAACCTATATTTCCGCCTCTTTATCTGTTGGTTAGTGCACTCTGCACACAAGCTCCTCTGAGCTTCTGTTTATCTCATACACGTGAAGTAATTTTAATTATTTGATTGATTCAATTATTAGACATGTGAGCTTGTTTTCCAAAAGTGGAAATGCAATAAACCCCTGGCACCAATAAAAATGTGTTCTCTGTCGCTGAAGCAATCGCAAGGTTGTCTGAGGTTGCAGCCTCGTACTTATTAGGTGATACCATCATTGGGAAATTATGCAGCGTACCTGCACTTTCCTCACTCGGGCTTCTGTCACAAATAGTAATTACAAATTCTCTCTAATGGGATCTCACTCTGTGTTGTTTCTCTTCCTGTTCTGCAACTCAACATGAAAGCAGCCTGACTTACTCGCTACTGCGTTTGAAATATGAGAGATGTTGTGGTGTTTCCTGCTCCTCCTCCTGCTCCTCCTCCTCCACCTCCTCCACGCAACACACACAAGTTGCACATTGCAGCACGCTCCTCAATCAGCGGCTGTCGGCCTCCACTTTACTGTCCCTTCTTGTTCAGAAAATTGTCCAGTTGAGAGTTAAGTTGTGGTTACAGTGTTGGAGTAGTGTGGGCTGAAAACCAGAGAGTTGAAGTTGTAGAAAAGTCATTTGAAGTCCTTGGGGTGTTGAGTCACTTCCTTGTTCTAGGGGGCTCGGTGTGTGCCTGCCCAGCCGCCTTCAAAGGAGCTGTGATCCTGTTCTAGCTTGTCACTTGTCTTGCCTCCTTCCCTCCCACCTCTGCATCTGTCAGTCACCATCATGCGCTGATGGTAAGATGATGTTGAGTCACCGGCTTCTAGTGAGCTGCCACTGCCTTCTGCTGAGGAGAGGTGTACTCAAAGGCAGAGATCTTTAACAGGGGGTCCTCAGAATAAAACACTATTGCAGCCAATTGGCAACAGGCGGCGACAGTTGATGGTAGGGGGAGAGGGTGGAGGCAGCATGAGGCCGGCCGGACAGTAGTTATCTGTCCGTGAATCTGGTGGACGGAGCTTCTCAAGGGCCAGCATCGCTTACTGCACCTTTAACATGAGTCCAATGTAGTATTAGCAAATATAAATCAGCCTATTTTGGAAAAAACAAACACTGATGATAGGCTTACTGGCCTATAGGTAAGGTAGTCACTAAGGTAGCCATCCACAAATATAGTTAATCTTAAGCATTCACTTGGCCAAATGTTTAATATTAAAAAAAAAAATTAAAAAAAAAAAAAATCATGCCAACAATTATTATTTCAGTAGCTTAGAATTCTATGCATGTAGAGATGTAACAGTTCCAAATTTTGCTGTACAATTAATTGTCTCAGAAATAATTGCGATTAACAATATAATTGTCTCTTTCAGTCAAATTTTTAAAATATTTATTTATGTATTACTGTTTCAAACAGTCATTTTAGTTGCCAGCAAGTAACAAAAAGCATAGCTTTGCCTCAACAGTCTGAGCAAATAACCCATGTACAGTATAATTACAATTTGCATATCCAAACAAAATCAACATTAACTATCAATAGCCATACACCTTTTGACCTTAGCTAATGTAAGCAATTAATTACGGTTAAACAAAGAAACCGCGATTACGTAAAAATATTGCGATTAGACAATTATGTAATAATTGTCACAGGCCTAGTTCTGGGGTTAAAAAATGTTGAAGAGATCTGAGCTGTGTGTACAGTATAATGAGCTGCATGTAAAGTAAATTGTGTCTGGAAAAGTAGGATGGAGCTGATGTATAAACTTGTTCCGCTTCACTGGGACTGGTTTGGCCAACAATAAAACAAGTTACAATGAACCACAGTGTCAAAACAGAAGAGGTTGAGACATGAAGAGACAGGAACATTATTTTCTTATGATATTATTTAATTATTAATTATTTCAACACTTTAACTTGTAATAATGCAAGTCTTTGTTTTATAGCCACATTATTTTAATTATACTTTTCTATTTTTTACTTCAGGATGTTTGATTTCCAATCACACATTTTTGTACTCCACCATGATAGCATCCCCCCTGGTGCATTTTATTCATTTTTAAAAAGATCCAGAATTTGTGACACCTCAAGAGAATGTTTGTACAACTCAACAGTCCCTCCTCTTGCTTCGAAGACACCATTAACATTTTAAATAGAAATTGTGAAAATTAAATAATAATTAAAGGCAATATTATTAATATAATTCACGTCTGATAACATATCATTTATGATAGAATTACAGAGTGAGTTCACTTTTTAGGCCAACATGGCAAAAATATCAAACTTTCTTAGGATTTGTTAAGAATTTGTGTCAACAAATTCCATAAAAACATCAAAAGTAAAGTTTGTATTTCACACTTCTCTAAACTCAGCCCCAAGTGCCCATGTGTTTGTTCCTACTGAAGATGTAAAGCTTTCAAAACAGGTCATAAATGTATACTTTTTTTTTTTTAATGCTAAATAATTTCATAAAACAACTGGGCACTGTGGTTTTTAGCAAAGGTTACTCCAACAGGAGTGCATTTATCGGGGACTATTTTCAGCTGCGGATTTGGGGCTTTAGTGAACATTTACAGTTGCAGGATAGTGTATGTGGAGGTGACTTAAAAGAAACGTAATAATGGAACACATCACCCAGGGCAACAGTGTGGCTCACTGATGTGTTTTTAATAGTTTTTTGAAGCTCTATGACACAGATGGATATATATATATATATCACAAACAATGCTTGTTGGTTGGATCAATTCAAGGTTTTGGTCTTTTCATAGAAAATATAGAATATATTTACACCAGACTTATCCTTTAATATCATTTTGGCATATCAAAGAGGGATTTAATCCTGTATGGGCATGCTAAAAGTGTAGGTTTTAAAAGTCACACAATTTTTACAGTGTGCATCTAGTGTTAGTGGGTGTATGTGTTATGTTTTTTTTTAACCATTTCAAAAATAATTCCACAGTTTGAAATTTTCACTAGATGGATGGCCTCTATTGCTGCAGGGATCAGTAAAGTTGTACTGTACCAGATATTTGATTGGATAGAAGTGTCGCTCTGGTTTCTAAACCTAGAATAAACCCTATAAATAGCATGATGTTAACACAGATATTTCAGTCTCCCTTTCGGGGGATTGTTGACTATTTTTCACAGCATTCAGCTTCTCCAATTGGCTACTGGGTGGTTGCGTGCCATCCTCCTTGCTAGCCTGTTGGGATGTTTACAAAATGGTTCTTTGTGCAGCTGTGACCTTAAAGAGGAAGCTTGGAGCCCTGACGAGATATGAGCTCTGTGCTAATCACCTCATGCATGTCCTGCTCAGTTGACAGGCCCTTTTCCTTTTCCTCTGTAACTCGCCAGCACAACTCATCATACTGTGACTGCTCAAATGTGGAACAAGACGCTTAATTTGGGGTTCTTCAGAGGGTTTATTTAAACCTGAATCTAATGTGCAACAAGAGTGTGCAGTTAGAGACCAGATGTCGGCAGTAAATGCATAAACACAGATGTCCTATCTTTGGTAATCTCAGCAGTTACACTCTGTCACGACTCAGATCATCTGCGGTCTCCAATGTTTGTGGCAAATGAAATTTCCCAATCAGATTCACTGAAATGTGTTGAAATTTCGAGATGAAGTAGTTAAAAAAAGGCTTTTCAGTAAGATACGCACATTACTCCCATGCACAGGTCTTAGATTCTCTCACAGGGCGAATGTGAGAGTGATGCTGCAGTTGAATGTGCTTTCCTGTGCAACATCACAAGGAAAAATCCAGTCTCTTTTTTCCCTGACCACAGCTTGATGATGTCAGAGACAGCCCAGCCAATGGGCAGCCACAGCAGCCACTGAGCTAAATCTCATTTTGTTTCCTGTATTAATTGGCAAGAAAAGATAAAATCTCCATTTTGAAACTAATTCTTCCTTTTCTGACATGACAGTCTTTCAGAGATGAGCCTTACAATGCGGATCTCAGTGCAGCTCTGACAGTTGATGCCGTTTCCTCATGTGTCCCCAGCATGGAGAGAGAATTACTGGTTGAAATAATTGTATTGAGCAGGACATCCCATCATTCCTCTCCACTTGTGTATAACCTGTGCATGGTTATGTAATTATTTGCTTATCACTGAAATGAAACCATTATTTCCTCTTTTTGTCAGGAGTATGCAACACTATATTAAAGTCAAAGTCATCTCAGCTTGGCAGTCTGGATGTTCCAGCAGGTTTGAAACGTTTGACTAATGTAACTGCAGCTTGAGGCCCATCCTGTTGCAGTTAATGAGAAAATCTACTGGGGTTTAAAACAATATTTCAACTTTGCCCATTCGGAAAAAAAGAGTTCACTTGGTATTACAAAATTAGTAGTCTCGCTTCGCCAGACCCTCCTCCAAAGTGCGCTGAAAGAGGGTGTGGCCAGTCCACATAGCATTCCGGGATGGGAGGAAAACCTGCTCTGGTTTATTGGCATTTCTTTAAACCAATCACAATAGTCATGGGCGGCATTAAGCTCCGCATAGAGCCACTGCAAAATAGTTGTGCCAGAGAAAACTCTGACTGGACAGATAGTCTAGCTAGCTGTCTGGATTTACCCTGCAGAGATCTGAGGAGCAGTTAACCATAGTCCTCAGAAATCCACCGGAGTTTAGAATGCCAACACAAAGAAAGAGTAAGGAAACAGAAAATACATGCATCCGGCGGAATTTCCTGCAGCACCAGAGCAATCCCTGAAGTAGAACATCAAGGATACAGACTACAAAATTAGTAACAAAAGAACTCAACATTCTAGGCAAGGCAGCTTTATTTTAAAGCACATTTAAAACACAGAGGCAATTGTTTTACATAGGCAAAGGAAATAAGAATTAGAATCACATTTAAAAACAATAAGCAATAAAAAAACAATCAAATCAATTAAGATATTATAAAATTAGATCTTAAAAAAATAGACTAAATAAAAAATATGAAATGAAACTATATACAAATGTAATAGACCAGAAATACAGATGCACCTCAATTATTCCTTCTAATAACTAATAGCTAGTTATAAACTGTCCTGTGCTTTTAATGAAATATACATTCCTTACAAAAATAGAGAATTATAATTTGACTATTAATACAACCACAACATAAAAACTGCCTCTAAAAACCTTTAAAAACAATTACTTTAACAACTACTTTAGCCATTTAAAAAGCTATTAACAGCTCCTCAGAAGTGCTGTCAAAGCAGTTGTAGTAGTTCAAAGTCCTTGTAACTTGTTTTCACCATGTGGCTCCAGGGATGGCAATGTCGGTTAGTCAAGCAGTTTAGTACAGACTGTAATATATACAGTATAACCATCACCATGAAATGTTGTATTCATGGTCCACAGAGGATGAATGACTTTGGTGATTTCGACTCCTCTTTTAGCGCCACCAAGTGATCATTATATGTGATATATTTATATCCTGTGAAATATCTTAACGGATGGATTGCAGGGTTTCCCGCAGAAAATGTGTTAGTTAAGGTGGTAGGGTGGGGTTTGCCGTCAGACTGGGTATTTACGCTTCTGAGCTGAAAATGTCCCCGGATTTTGTCTCAGAAATCTGGTCACTTTACAAAAGATAGAACAATGAAATGAAATGTGAACCGATCTTTAACCGTTGACCGACAAGCAGGAAATGGAGTCTCAGTTCACCCGTCCGGGAGGCTCTAACACATTTTCCATACTCCGTGTCCGTGGACAGTTGTAGGATTGTACCGGTTAATGTTCTGTGCATTGTCGGACACATGCAGCCACTTTCCTGAAACCGCTTGCGAGACTGACAAGTCCACAGCAGCCCGTGGCGTTTATGTCCGAGCCTGTCTCCACCGCCTCCACCTGCAGGTTGTCAACTGTGTGGTTTGGAATGAAAGGGAGACAACTGGACAGAGTAACACGGCAGATATCGCCCTTTAAGGTCAGAACGGGTCAGATGTCCGTCCCAAGATGGCAGCGGCAAAGCTATAAACTCTTAGTCTTGTTTAGTTTGATCCTTGTATTTGACTGCAGCAGCTTTAATCCAGTATGAGAGCTTTCCTATAAAGACTACAGAGAAGCTGCGTGTCATTATGCTGCAGAGGAGTGATTAGTGACTTAGTGCCACTTCCTCCTCTGCTCCCGTTCTGATCCCCAGGGTGGTTGTTCATAGGTCGGCAGGCCTCCACAAGATAGCTGCTGACATTCACCCACTTCCTCAGGGGAAGGAAGGAAAGGGAAGCCCTCCATTGACATCTATGTTAATGGAGGAAACATTGACTCTGTCAGACTGCAGACGTCTCTTCTGCAGTTACCTGTGATGCCTCCTGTGTAGCAGGGATAATACGGTTAGGGAGGAGAATGGGGTACATTTATAATTCACATTTGATATGGTTAATGCATTCAGAGCTTTTCCGATGGGAGAATACATTAGGAGAGTGAGCGGATATAGCTTCCTATCTATAGTAGACTATGTCATTAGGGGTTGCCATCATGACATTTATAGGCCCGTTTTACCCTCTCATGGTTAGTGGATGGTGCGGGATCCTGGAGCTGAGGCTCACTTAGAGCTGGTCGATATGAAAAAAAAACTAATGTCACGATATTTTTGACCAAATATCTCGATATCGATATTGTTGCGGTGATATTGTAGGCTTGACAGTAATGTGTGCTTTCACAAAATATTTACACGATGACATTTGTGATAACTAATCATCACTAATGTGGATACACAATGTCTTAGTGGGTAAAGGCAAACAATAGAACAGCTAGAGCAATCTGGTAAGTTCAGGAAATGACATCACTTGTAATGCAGCCTTTAAAACCAGGAAAAGACAACACTTGTGTCGTATCACAATATTACAATATCCAAAATGTAATACGATATCTGGCCTTGTATATCAATATTGTAACAATATTGATATATTGCCCAGCCCTAGGCTGCACCCACTTCTGCACCTCTCTACCTACGTCTCCCTGCTTTCACTCAACCCGCTGGCTGCTAACTGTTTATCTAGAGGTGTGTCTGCTTGCCTGCATGCTACCACTCATGCTAACTGTGTATTAGCAGCCTGCGGAGGCTAGAAAGGAACCTGCTCCCATCAGAATGTGTGTGGTTTTTCATTCCTGCAGTCAGAGCGTGCTGTATCAAGGCCCTGTTGATTGCATAACAGTTATTCTTGGTAAATGTTTGACAGACGCTGGCACATTACTTCATGAAACTCTTGTTTTCAATGAACCTTCATGAGCCAAGTCGCCATGGTAACTGCTGCAAACTTTCTCATGTTTGTAGTTTACACACATAGGGCCTGAACGCTGGCTTGTTAACACTGCTGACCCACAACTTAGATGTGATGTTTGCTTGGGGTCCTAATAATCTGGCCTGTAATTTGTTAATGCACTTAGTCAGACTAGAAAGAGAGGCGTACAGTAAGTGGAGCTTCGCAGTGAAAGCTCCTTTTTCTCAGCAGATTGTTTTCAGGGCAGATAGATACATGGCCAGTTTCCTGCTTTTCTCCCTGACTCTCTGGACACAGAAACCAGCTCCCTGCTGTTGTTGGCAACTGTCTCCAGGAAGTGTCTCCCCTCTGCTCGGCGCTGCTCCCTTTTCTGCTGCGAGTAAACAAGCTCTTTTATTCATTGTCTGGGCCGGGAGGGAGGAGGGGTGGGGAGGTGCTGTGGGGACACAGAGAGAGAGAGAGAGAGAGAGAGAGAGGTGAAGTCAGTGTTCAGGAATGTGCCTGGGCAAGCCTCGGTTTGACACAGCCCAGATGACTGTGAGGGAATCCTTGGCAGAGGGAAGCCAGGGAACCCCGTTCAACACATCCAGCCCTTTCCCTCCCTCCCTCTCTCTCCCTCTCTCTCTCTCGTTCCCTTTTCGTCTGTGTTGTCCTTTCAATCAGTCCATCTTTGTCTCCAGCAGTCGAGTTGCAGCCAGTCTGTCTGCCATAAAAACATTATACAACCAGGAAGGCACAGTAATGGGGAAACAGGCTTATGTCAGACTGGTGGAGCATGGAAAACAGCAATCCCACTTCTCCACATTTCTGCTGCTGCTGCTGGCAGAGTGCAGCCAAAAGTCCCCCGTGAGTTCAAGCGTGTCCAACCTGAACTCTGAAAAGCTTCCAGACAGAAAGTTTGAAAGTCTTGTTAAAATGACTCATCAGTTATTATTACACAGGCTGAGGATGGTCATTCACAGAGCTGAGAGACAACCTCTGCACAAGGATCAGTCTTCCCAAGCAGATTGTTCTCTAATAGACTATGCAGGTTTGTGCAGGTTTGACTGGAGGCATTATTAAATCAAAGTTCTGGGCTTTAATGCCTATTCATGAACTTGTTATTGTTTTTCAATAGCTTGTTTGTACTGCAGCAATCCGTTTCGATCTCCCTGGTTTTATTACAAGCCATATTAGGAAAGTTATTCCACCTGAAATTATCAAACAAGTTTTTCGTCTCCTTGGGCAAAGTTCCCAGATTGCTTTCGCCGTCTTTTTACCACCGAAAAAGCTCATTTTGAAGCAGTGGAACCATTCCAGAAGTCATGATGTGAAATAATTTTCTGTTCCGCCAGTGGCATGTGTAATGTGAGGGGCTGCAAGGTTGTTTTTTTGGGAAGGAGGCTGCAGGCTCAAGTCATGACCCTTCCTCTTACCAGCCCCTTCTCTCCATGAAAGATACTCGTGTTGCGTGGTCTGGTCGAAACATGCACAGAAACAGAAGGTTCCCACTGTTTAAAGGAAATACCTCACTTTTCTGGAAAGAAATTATGACAAAACAAAGGCTTTGATGGCAGACAAATGCACAAAATCAAGCTTTTTGAAATGTATCGACCAGATGTATGTAATCATCAGTCATTAAGTTCTTCAGTTGTGATTGATGTTGTTTGTTACATGGGGCCTGTTTGGTCGTAGCTTTGCGTTGGACTTGATGAGGATCTGACAAACGCAGTGACTAAGCACGCCTGTGTCATTGTGGTGACACTGATCAACAGTACTTGTCAATTGGAATGTTTTTTGTAGAATATGACTGATGTGTTTTTTACATCAGTGACTCATACGTGTGGTGGGTGTCAAATCAAATGAGATGCTCAGCTTGCCTCCAAAATGCCCCAAAAATACAGCTTTTCTTTTCAAATGACATGATGAAAAATGACAGGGATTATGGGAAAGAAAAGAGCCAAGCGTGTTGATTCTTGGGTTTGTTTTTGGGGGAGCGTACACACATACTGATGCACATACTGATGCAAAAAAGGGGGGTTTAGCACTGATCGCTGTGACTGAGAAATAAACTCCAACAATCTGACTGCAGACTGAGGCTGCAGCATGAGTGTCAATGACATCACCACACTTCAGATTAAGGAAAAGTGTTGCCTGGACAATCTAAGAAAGGTTAGCTTTCTTCTGAAAGCCATTTCAGATAGGGCTCCAACTATTGATTATTTTCAATGTTTAATCTTTCAGTTGTAATGCCTCTGCGCTGGCAGATAATGTTTTTGGGTTGTCCGTACGTCTATACGTCCGTCCCATTCTTGTGGATGCAGTATCTCAGAAACCTCTTAAGGGCATTTCTTCAAATTTGGAACAAAGGTTGGTGGAGGCATGCAACTGCAAGTGGTAATTGGAAGTACATGATGGCCATTTCTTTCAACTACTTTATTGACCAAACAATGAGAAAATAATGGGTAAATCAATAATGAAAATAATTACTTGAAGCCCTAAAAGATTTATAAAAGCTTACAAGAGTAAGGGTGGACATAGAAAATAGCATTTGTATTACAAAGAAATATGATCTGACATCGTTTTGACCACTGAGACTTTCATTTTTCGAGAGGACACCTCCTCTTCAACTAAGATATATCAAGGTCCATCTTATAGGTGATTTGAAACCATTCATGGGCTGACAGACCATCAGTAGTGTCAGTTAACCTTTACAAGAGCAGAAGATGAACAATCATACTGGTATCAAAGGCCTTATAAGTCAATTTCATTTAGTCTAATCACAAACTGCCCTTAAGGCTTTATGAAGCTGTTTGTTATTACAGTATCTGAGTTGAAAATGTGTCATGATGCAGCTGAGTTGATACTGTAGGCCTGATGCTACACTACAGCTACTGAAGATGACATTTCAAACATCCTGAGTTGAGAATCCATAAGAAATCGTTTGTCTCAATAGTAGATCCTAGGCTTGGATTGGTATTTCAAGTCGGTGGTAATAATACAACAGCAGATTATAATCCAACAGTTCTGCATCGAGCATTTTCTCATCATAACCAAGCAGAATGGTTCTGCAGGACGATCTGAATGTGTGCATGCATCTCAAAGTCAGGCTGAGTTAATCAAATGTATTAACTGCTCTTTGTCTTTCTCCTCCACCCCCACCACTTTCTCTGGCCCGGCCAATTTGATTCCTTTACAACCGGCTTGGTTTGACATCCACAGAGCTCCCAGCTGAAGAAGGTAAATATTGATTTTTCCAGTGCACTGTGATCCTCCTCCCTTTACTACCTGATGAAGTGTCTTGAGCCAGGATCTTTTCTTTTCTGTCGACCAACTGCTTAACTTTGGGAGTGTACGCTAATGCAGCTTTCCACCAATGGACACACACACACACACACACACACACGCACACAACACAACTTCTCTGTAAATACAGGGATTATCTTCTTGTCAGTACTAAGAATCTAATGTCAATACATCTTACAGATCTTTTTCACCCTTTAGTATAAGGGTACACGTTGAGTCCTTACAGTAGAAGCCTCAAACATTTAATTGTGTGTGTGAGTGTGATGCAAAAAAGTGTGTGATATGTATTTGTCTATGTATATTTCAGGCAAGTCCCTGTGGGAACTGGTGTTGGAGCAGTTTGAAGAAATCATGGTCAGGATCCTGCTGCTAGCTGCCTGTGTCTCCTTTGTAAGTATGACCCAGCTAATTAAAATGCTGGTGGCCTTTATCTTATTTGTTCTTGATCTTGATTCTCTAGTGTCCCCCTATTGGATTTGAGACCCAAATTGGCCACCTAATAGACTAGCTCCATTAGCTTTGGGTAGCTTTATTCCTCTGTTAGAACACTCCTCAACATAGTTTGTGTTCCATTTTCATGTGGAAACCTGTGTATGACAGGCTTTTCCATGGTTTCAGTGAGGTAAACAGACCGAGCACTCCTGCTGAACTGGAAACAAAACTATCTATCAAAAGGCTCTCTGCTGCAGCGCGTCAAACTGTGACCCTGCTTGCAGTCCGAGAGTGGTGAAAGTCGGAGAGGGATGGAGTGGGGGAATCCTGACTGCATAATAACTGTTTTTCCATCTATTACAGCACGTCCCCGGTGTCTCGGGATGGGATGGAATTGCTATTGCTATTTCTGAAAGTAGGAAAGTTGCTCTAAAAATGTGTATGACACAATATATCTTCTCTTACTGTTGTCGTGTTAGCGAGAGTCTCGGAGAGCAGGCGTGGGCTGTAACTGCAGGACTTTAGAGTGTGGGCTCATTTTTCCTCGTGTAAATCAGGCCTTTCTTTCTTTAAAAAGGTTGTTTATAGTGGAACAGGGCCCCTGTTCCATTGCCGCAGAGACCCCAATGCTTTACAATGTCATCGTTGCCTGGAGTGCTTTCAGCTAAGTAACTAAAATGAGGTTCTTTGTAACCAGATCTGACTCAAAATCACAAATATATTACACTCCAGAGCAGGTTTTCTTAGTCACACACATTTCCAATGCTTGTCTCTTGATATTCCTATAGTCCTCTTTAATTGTTCAACTTTTTTATTTGCTCACTGTCATGTAACCACTGTGATCAGGAAGTGGCTGAAGTAGAGTGAACTAGAGTTATAGTTAAACCTTAACCTAGGGCTCATTTTGCTGTTATTTTGAATATATTCAAATTGAGTTGATTAGATTCTCATGCCTCCTTTGCATGACACACAAGTGAAGCTTATTGGCAGACAAAACAGGTCAGGTTAGGCTACACTGTCAAATATATTCTGTATATATGACAACAAATTTACAGCAATGGGGAATTTACAAACAATTCAGTGAGCTATATCAGTAACTATGCCTCAATTTATCAAGCCATTTCAAAATGTCCTCTCATAATTGATCTATTTACATTTTGTTGAGGGTACCAGCTGTTTAGCCATATCCCTGGTCTGGGTTTAATAGAGCAGAGCCACACAGAAAGCCACACGATCCGTGCACTTCCTCCCTTTGAGTCTTTTTTTATTTGGTTTTCTATGTCACTCCATGAAGTTAAGTTAGTGTTGGGGGTCAAGAGAGCATAGGAAGCAACCTTAAAAGGTCAAGTAACAATTGGATTTCAGGCCTCCTTTGACCTTAAGAGTTTTTTTGATATGAATACATTTAGTTTTTCTATTTTGCTGAGCACTGTGCGATATTCCAAAACTCTGGAAAACATTTAGCTATAATGGGCCATCTGTCGGCATGTGTCTCAGCGTGCAGTTATGCATGTGTGGTATGAAGAGTGCAGTGTTTAAAGCTGTAAGGAGATATTTATTTTGGTAATGAAGCTTTCATTTTCAAAACTCAACTTTAAATCTATTTAATTAATTTTGTTTCAGATTGTTGCGAGCAGTTAAATTCCCACCAGATTCTCTCAACGAGTTCTAAGACCCAAGAGTAATCCTACCTCTCTCTCCATTTGAACTCCTATTCAGCGTGAAAGTAGCAGTTAGGTATTCAAAGCCCTCTCTGATTGTGTGTGAAGTGTATTTACTGAGAGGACTGCCATTGTTGCCCTTAAATCTCAGCTCAGTCAGAGGGGAGATTTACCGTCCCAAATGATGGGGAATGATGAGCTATCGACCGGGCTCAGGCCGGCGTTGACGTACACTCTGCTGCTCAATACACTGGGGAGAATATACTCTTTTATCATTAGATAAGCACCATCAGATCATGGAAAAGTAGACCCACTTCATCTCTCCTTCTCTCTCTCGGCCGCTTTAGTTATGGACTCATTTTAGTTTCTATATTCGCCATTGACAAAATAACAAAAACCAAACAGTAGGTGTGAAGTAATTTCTGTGTTGCAGTGAGATTTGTCTGTTATGATCTCCTAAAGATGTACTTTGTTGCCTATTACAACAGCTAATATAGAGTATCTGCCATGTCTGACACCTTTGCAAAACCCATTAGTATTCAGCTGCCATCACACTATATCTGGCTATAGAGACATTGGTAAAGATTAGTAACATACAGTAAGAGTGATTGCATAGTATATTTGCCGTCTCTGTGGAGATGTTATTGGAGCCAGCCCATTAACATTAATTTAAAGTTTTATTGTACGCTTACTATACTATACTATAGTTTGACTTGACACCTAGCTCTGAGGCATGACTTTAAGGCAGCTGTAGTATATATTATTATTAGGGCTGTCAGCATTAACGCGTTAATCGCGATGCGATTAAGGGCTGAGCATAATGCGTTAATTTTTTTTAATCGTATTAATCGCATGCTGCCATTTATTAATTTATTTTCACTTCACTCGGCTTTGCGTCGTGCCTAACAGGCTACTATTTTGCCGTACTTCCTCGTCACACATCCTGCTACTGCAGGAATAGCAACGCGGATTTCGGTGCCTCATTCTGGTGCCACTGATATGTCTGCGCTTCTCTTTGATGCTCTGAAACAGACGTTACAGGCAACAGAAACATCGCTGCACATGACGCTAGTTAACACTATACTCGACAGCAGCTAACGTTAGCCTACCGCTAGCTAGTAGCTGGATTAAACACAGTTACAATGCTGACAGCTAATGCTAAACGGTGTAAAGTGTGACTGTGTTTTACTGTAGAGGATTCAACACCGGCATGTAACAATCTGCAGCTGCCGTTGTCGGAAAAACACAGACGGTGCGTTCAATGAAACTGGTAATTTACAGCCTTGTGGTGCATTCAAAGTTGTTGTTAAATGCCCTTTTCCCATCTGGTGGTTGTTTTTGTCATTCAACAGCTATTTACTAGTGAAATAAATTATTGTTATAGTGATTACATTATTATTAAACATTTAATTTTGACGATATGGCCTTAGCAATAAACAAGCCGTTCTCGTTAATGTTGCCAACTGTTTAGTACCCTTCTTGAATCAAGATACACTGGTAAGAATTGCTTTCCATTGTTAATATGTACTTAAAAACAGTTCTGAAATGCAAAATAATAGAATTTTAATCATGTGATAAAACATGCGATTAATCGCAATTAACTATAGAAATTCAACGAATAATCGCGATTAAGAAAATTTAATCGTTTGACAGCCCTAATTATTATATTATTACATTAACAAGGAATCAAATGACTACCAATATCTGAAAGGGGTCGCAAGCAGCTGTTTTCATCAGAAAAATCTCTTAAATCTGCCCCACAACAACAGACAGGTAAAGTTAGAGAGTAGCTAGTTGACATGTTGGAGCATTTAGCAGCTAAAGAGCCAGATATTTAAGATAACAGAGCTGCAAAAGGAGATTTGTACTTGCCTTCATCACACGGCCAGAAACATGACTCCAAATGAATGCAAATGTTGGTCTATGTCTGCTGGATGTGTAAATAGGCAGTAGAGCCGCAAAGATGAATGGATTAATCAATTAGTTGTCAACTATTGAATTAATCACCAATTATTTTGATAATCGATTAGTCGGTTTGAGTCATTTAAAAAAAAAAGAAGGAAAAATTCTTTGATTCCATTTTTTAAAGGTCCCATGGCATGAACATTTCACTTTATGAGTTTTTTTAACATTAATATGAGTTCCCCCAGCCTGCCTATGGTCCCCCAGTGGCTAGAAATGGTGATAGATGTAAACCGAGCCCTGGGTATCCTGCTTAACCTTTGAGAAAATGAAAGCTCAGATGGGCCAATCTGGAATCGATTATCAAAATAGGATATTAGAAGCGAGGTGAGTGAGCAACCTGTCTGAAAGTTGTAAGTCTTCTGGTAGCTGTGCCAAGAGAAAGCTCAATCATTCCCAATCTAGCAGAGACGGAGAGCGTAGGTATATGTAAGGAGATAACATGGACACAGGCTAATTATTGATCACTAAAATGCTAGTTAACATTAGTAATTAAACTTAAACAGTGAATGTAAGTCGAAACTGCCTGCGAGCTTCTCCTGTACTATACGGTAATTCCTCTACTATGCGACAGTAAGTGGCATGGTTATGACACAATCGTTAGCCTATTTTTACAAAAATGTCTACTACGGAGCCATAACGTGAGATACAAGGTAATGGAGCCTTTTATACATTGTTGTGTTTCTTTAGAAATAAACAATGGACAAATAGAGTCTTTAAACGCTTCAGATGTAAAGTTATTCGCTGTCAAAGTGACGTCAAAATGAATGGCAGTCAATGGAATGCTAACGGGAGGTGATGCCTTGGTAGCATCAAAATGGCGCCGTAGGAGCTACGCGTTCCTGGGAGAGGCTTACCCCCTTGCTTGCAAACAAGCAAAGCATGGCAGTTGGTCAAGGCCACACCCCCACCCTCCACCTTGCCCCCCCCCCCTCTCCTCCTCAATAGCATTTAAAGCTACAGACACAGAAATGGCACATCCTAAGGAATGCTCATTGTGGGACTGGCTCTAGTGGCTGTTTCTGGAAAGAGACTTCAGATACAGTATTAGGGGACCACTAAGGCCTATATAAAAGAGACTTCAGATACAGTATTAGGGGACCACTAAGGTCTATATAAAAGAGACTTCAGATACAGTATTAGGGGACCACTAAGGTCTATATAAAAGAGACTTCAGATACAGTATTAGGGGACCACTAAGGCCTATATAAAAGAGTCTTCAGATACAGTATTAGGGGACCACTAAGGCCTATATAAAAGAGACTTCAGATACAGTATTAGGGGACCACTAAGGCCTATATAAAAGAGACTTCAGATACAGTATTAGGGGACCACTAAGGTCTATATAAAAGAGACTTCAGATACAGTATTAGGGGACCACTAAGGCCTATATAAAAGAGACTTCAGATACAGTATTAGGGGACCACTAAGGCCTATATAAAAGAGACTTCAGATACAGTATTAGGGGACCACTAAGGCCTATAAAAGCATCCAAAAAGCAGCATGTCATAGGACCTTTAAACCATTTTCTGACATTTTATAAACCAAACAACTAATCGATTAATCGAGAAAATAATCGACAAAGAAAATAATTGTTAGTTGCAGCTGTAGTACACTGTATCTAAACATTCAGTCACTGATGTTGACAGACATCAGTTGCATCTCCTCTCAGATCTCAAGACAGAGATGTTAAATACATAGTAAGGTCGAAGATCTTTTACCTAATTATTTTAAAGCAGGGATATTTGACTCAAAATGAATTAAATGTATGTGAAACCTTCCAAATTCTTGTCTCTGCCATGCAGGAATGCAGGTAAAATGAATGAACATTTTAGTTTCCTGTTTACAGCAAATTTCAGTTTCACTATTTTAGTTGTTGACTGTCTTGTCCTTCAACCACTCAAGCCTTTATGTTTTGGTACACAGTCACCTGAAAAGACACAGAAAGAAGTAGAGCTCACAAAATCCTTATGTAAATGTGCATTTGTGTGTGATTTTCCTACCATCCAAGAGCTTTGGTGTACTGGATCTCAAACTGTGCAACAAAATAGGCTCCTGCAAAACTGGGCTTCATCAGAATGACAGTGTTTAAAATAATCTCAGTTCATCCACTGATTTTATTTCCCCAATGATCTAGTTTCCTGCAGGATTTAATTTATTTTTATTGCCCTTTGTCATTTTAGGCATTGCCTTGCTGCTCTGCTACCTACCTTTTTTTATTGGAGAATTTATTCTGAATGATATTTTTAAATCATACCCTTTATTTGTTTTAATTCAGTTTGACCATTTTTATTTGTATGAGTGAACTTGCAAAAAGTATTGAATTTACACAGTCTACTGAGTGTATAGAGAAATGCGTATGAGACTAATTAGAACCGCATCATTCAATTGTATTTCTTTTAAATGCCCACAGCAACTGTTTGTGTGTTTCCTGCTGGATGTGAGAAATGTTAGCTTTTCTTGTGTTGTGACTGTGCTCTGCAGCATCTTGCTCTTGCAGTCATCTGGTCTGAAATGTTTGCAGCCTCCAATGGTATTAAATGCATAGGGATGAGCCTGGACCTTCTGGCCATTTCCCAGCCTTTCTCTTTCGAGTGCCAGGATTGTGAATGGAGCAGGCCATGAGTGATTCTCTCCTGATTTCAGCCACACTTTATCACCTGATCTGATTCATAACCAGGGAATTCCGTACTTATGCAGGTGCCAGGGGTACGCAGGAAGATCGTAGCGCAGCTAAACATATTTAATAAAAAAAAAAAAGATTTGATTTAAAAAAGAAAATCTACATACTGAGTCAGCTTAAACACCTGAACACAAGCTGTTGCAATGACAAGTGCCTAAAGAAAGACATGGCCTATAGCCCTGTTGTTTTCCCTGCCATTTTGTATAATTGTGTAGTTTGTATTATCATGCTTTGGCAACATCGTATTGTACATGCCAACAAAGCCACTTTAATTGAAATTGAAAATTGACATTAAACATCCAGTTTAAAATCAATTCGCAAGAGCACATTTGGAACATGATGGGTGGTTTCGAGGATCGGGCTGTGGGGTACATCATTTGGGAACCTCTGCTAAAGGTAACATAGACTCAGTGGAACAGAGCTGCATCTCCTCTGTCCAAAAAACATTTCCAGTTTGGTTTTCCTGCCACAACATTTAAGCATTTTTTTCTCCCAAATATGTTTCACTGCAAGCAAGCTCTCCCTGAAAATGTATATAATGGAGGCAGCATTGGACTTGAGTTGCAATATAAAATGTCTGCTAATGTTTTCACGTGTACTGTATGTGCCTCTAGGTGTTGGCTTTGTTTGAAGAAGGAGAGGACACAACCACCGCCTTTGTTGAGCCTTTTGTTATTCTTCTCATCCTCATCGCCAACGCTGTTATCGGGGTCTGGCAGGTGAGATACACTCTTCATCCTGTGCCTCTGTGTAAAGTGTATATGCACACATGAGTAACGTTTCTCTCTGCAGGGTGTTCACATGGTTACAAAGGCTAACAATGGCTAACAAGACAATAAAGTCAAAACATTTCTATCCTGTACAGCAGCTGTTGCAGGATGCATGGATTCACCTTTGGCATCTCTTTATCCGTGCCCTCTATTCAAACTGACATCATGTGCTAACATCTGTAATGGGATGAGGCTGTCGACACCGGAGCAGTCGAGTCCGTGCGTCAAGTCAAAACATAAAACAAACCAGGGCGCTGATGCAAAGTGCCCTCCCGGAGGAAGCAGCAATTTTTGATGCAAGCAGAGACAGGGTGTCCATCGACACTTTGGGAAAGAAGACACGTTGCATCGTTCTGAGTTTAGATCTCAGTTTAGGCTTTTAGGGCACAGTGCAACCGAATACATTAGTGTTTAAACAATTCTAAAAGGATTTAATCTTCTAAAACCACCCTTTGCCTTGCATGTTTTTCACAATACCATAACTCTGATGTGAGAGCTTGAACAATATTAAGTGCAAAAGTCAATTTACCCAACACTTTAAAATGTTTGCTGGATGTGACTTTCTCTTTTCCACATCTCTCTGCACAGGAGCGCAAAGCTGAGAGTGCCATTGAGGCTCTGAAAGAGTATGAGCCAGAGATGGGGAAGGTGTACCGCATGAACCGTAAGGCTGTCCAAAGGATCAAAGCCAGAGACATCGTCCCAGGAGACATAGTGGAGGTGGCAGGTAAGCTGCGGCTGCACCCAGCCAAACTCTTACTGTCACTCACTGAGACTAATTTACTCTTTGTCTACCTCCGGTGGACTCTCACTGCTGCCACCGACATGCACACACTCACACAGCCTTTGCCACCCATTCATGAGTCTGGAAACACTTTTGGAATATCTCAAACTAGATTACATAACAGTCTTTTCCTCTAGATGTGCAGGTGCCAGGGCTGCTATTCAGTTGTGTGTGTGTGTGTGTGTGTGTGTGTGTAAGTGGCTGTGGTCACCCCTTGTATTTAAGGCCCAGTTTAATTTTCCACAGCGTTCCCCCTTTTCCCTTTGCTTTCCATGCTCTCAGTCTCACCACCTGGACACTGCTGGATGTTTGTCAGCTCCTCACTCACACTCCCCCCATGTTACATGCACATACACACCATTCCCCTGCTGTAAACTCGCCCATGTGTGGGCAGCCTCGTCTATAAATAGTCTTGTTGTCACTCTGGTTCCAGAACATCTGTGTATGCCAGAGTTAATGTGCAAACACGCACGCACACACACGCACGCACACACACACACACACACACACACACACACACACACACAC
The DNA here is from genome assembly GCF_008315115.2 of Sander lucioperca. Taxonomy (NCBI): domain Eukaryota; kingdom Metazoa; phylum Chordata; class Actinopteri; order Perciformes; family Percidae; genus Sander; species Sander lucioperca. The sequence continues at coordinate 6,415,306 of NC_050185.1, forward strand.
ACGCAGTGCCAAGGAGATCACTTCACCATCAACATGACCGCTTTTTGAGGGTGTAATCCTCGGCCTTGGATGGCTAGTGATTGGTCTCAGGCTGCTCGGAGTGATGTGTGTGAAAGGAGGGAGAGCTCAGGATGTGAGAGATCACAGCGTTCATTCATAATCACAGCACGGAGAGGCAAGGAGACAGATTATACATGCTGCGTTGGTTACAGTGAAGCCTTGGCACTATTTGATTTCAGCACAAGGTTTAAAAATGAAATCATCCATCCAAGTAATTACCACTGAGGGGCTTCTCACACAAGCCCCCTTCACATTTACTAAATTGTTTCCCTTCCTTTTACAGTCTAATTTACATTACTTCAGTATGTGTGTGTGTGTGTGTGTGTGTGTGTGTGTGTGTGTGTGTGTGTGTGTGTGTGTGGCACTTCTTTGGAATTTGGGCTTGTTACAGCCGGTGTCCTCCATCACACATGCGTGCGCACACAGCCAGATGCAGACAAGCCCACACAGGTAGCAAGCACCCAAAATGACTACTCAAGTCCCACCTACCACCACTGCCGTCCCTGTCAACACCAACAGTGTCACCATGACAACTCTCCGTGCCCCGTTTCGGCTCATCTCGGTGACGCTGAAGTTTACAGGGGGTTGAGGTTTTACCAGCACCTGTGAACAGATATGACTTCAGGTGAACCATCTGCTGTTTGAATAAGGGATATTGTTATGTTATTGCTGGCTGTCAGCAGCTGCTAGTGGATCCATGTTGGTTGTCCCATTGTGGGGAAAGGGGAGGGTACTCAACATTGACTACTTTTTATGTTCGGTGTTGTTTTATCCTTTTTAAGGGTGCCTTGAAAAGAACCATGGTCAATGGATGGGAATTAGATTTCAAGGATAGCTCTTTTGCTGTTGATAAATGAGCATTGTCCCTGGCAAATAAAATGGTAAAATAATAAAATTAATTTAGAAGAGTACCTAATTACTCTGACACTACACTGACATTTAGTCTATATTATAGGAGACATTAGGGATGTAACGATACACTCAACTCATGATTTTTGATTCACAATTTTAAGTTGACGATACTATTTTCTCAGGATTTCTTTAACAGAATAAGCTGCAGACTAATGACTGAAAAATATTCCTTTTATTTATATAAACTGCAAAACTGATGTTTCCTCTTATCAAAAGTACAACTGGAATTGTATTGTATCTTAAATAACGAATAATAATAATTAATAATTGGATTTTCCAAACATCAAATGTCACATCAAAATAACTAAATACGTAGAAAAAAATGTCATCAAATAAATAAAGTTAAACAAGTGGAATCTAAACTGGTTGTATTCATTACACATTTACATTGTTTTTTCCCCCGATGCATTGTTACATCCCTAGTTATTATTACATTTATTTAAGGTTCATGATGATTGCGAAAAGGCATTTCTAACAGTTAAATGTGTCTCTGTTGTTGGTATTGTGCACACTCTTTTAAATGTCCTTGCTGTATACCATATATGGCATGGAAGGTGAGGATATTTGCTTTTGCAGCCAGCAGAGATGGCCTGAAACTGAAGTGTAAAACTCTCTGTTGAAGACGAGGCAGCAGTCGAAGCTATTCCAACTGGTTTTAAGTACAGTACATTTACTGTCAAAGTTTACTTTAAGAAGAGGTGTGATAGTGGTGTTATGCCCACTGCTGCATTTTTGTACAACACACACACACACACACACACACACACACACACACACACACACACACACACACATATCATGTCATATATTAAGCGCTTCGTTCTATCTGACATAATCTTGTTGCTAAGCAGTTTTAAACAGGGGTAAACAGCTGAGGTAGGAACCGCACCACACACTCTTCTCACTTAGAAAATGTGTGTCACATCTTCATGCACACTGACTGAAACAACAAAGAAAACAAATGAATATTTTCCTTTCCTCCATTGATTTCCCAGGCTTTCCTGTACTACAGATTAGCCTGTGGTTATTCCATGGGAACTGGATGCCAGGGGGTAAAATAAACTGCATGGAGGTATCGGAAAAGGACACTGCTGTGTGCCTTTGAGGAGAGAAAAGAACATAAATATATTTACTCAAGTTTCCACCGCCACTGCCCGCCTGCCTTCTTGTAGGTACCGGCGATGCCAGCCACGGTTACGAAACGGTTCTGATTTGCACATCCACTGGAACTTTCCGGGTTTTTTTTAAATGGAGTGACTGCAGTGGTCAGGTTGTCAGGAACTCCTACAGGGTTTACACAGGACCTGAAGAGATGGAAACCTGCACAGAGCCATTCCCACTAACAAGTCACGGTTAGACTGCACAGGAATGAAGAGCTCTTTGCCAGTATATTATGCAAGAGATTTTGTTTGGAGTCCAGTTTTATCAAATGGAAGGAGAACTCCGGCTGGCCAAACCAGCTTGACCTCCTTGTTTGTTTTCATCAAATGTGCATGTGCTACGTTCCAGTTTATTCATAAAATTCTGAGGTAGATGCTAATTTTTTTTTTTTTTTAAAATGTCTTCCTTTTTGATATTCAAAACACTACAAATTATAGTCAGACAAATCTGACATCTTTCCGATATTCAAAAGACTGTTTATTTGAAGTCACTGTGGCTGTATTAGAATTAATTTCTCTTCTAGCAGATGGAGAGTGTCTGTGGGAGGCCGTGGCAGAAAGTGGATAGGAAAGCAGGAGTCTGTAGGTAGGCGTTTGAAAAGCCCTCGGCCTGTCCTGTTACAGCGAACCTGTAGCCCCCAACCATCTCCCACACAAACACAACACAGACTTCTCATCCCCCTGCACCTCTCCCACCCCCTTTCTCTGACAACCCATGAGTGCAGACTGAGAAAGGTACAGAAATATGAAAATGGAAGTACAGGCTATTCAACTACACACAGTGCGGCCTCTTTCGTCTCTCTGTCTCTCTCTCCATCTCTGCCCCGTCAGGTTAAAGAACGTAAAAGATTATTCTCGCGGTCTCAGAACATTGAGCAAATGTCAAAAGGAGATGACGAAGCTCTGAGCTTGTACAAAAGAAGTACGTGAGCGAAGAAAAGCAGAAATTCAACAAGATGTCCAACCGTATTCATGCTGAAAATCCATGGTACTTTAGATTTGCTGCTGAGAAGCCCCGATGGCTTCTTTGCATTAACGAGACTTATTACACAAAGTAAAGATCAGGTCTTTTCCTTGTTTGTCATGCTGGAAGGGAAGTGAAGAATATTACATCTGTCTGGTGTGTTTGGAGCAGTTCCCCACTCCTCTGCTCTGAGATCATTGTCAATGAATCAAACCATCCATTTCTCACAAGCTAGCTCTGTCCGGCTATTATGAAAATATTTCCATTAACCGTTTATTTTCGGACTCTGACAAAGAGGATGCAATAACCAATAAGTTTTGGCATTAGATACTTCTAATGATCTGGCTATGAAATACAAGTTTAATATGCAGGCTTAATAAGAAGACGGTAAGACTTTACTGGAGAAGATGAAATGCATTTTGTAGATTTAATGCAGGCTTCATCTGTAGTGTGACATATGTAAGGAAGTGGTTAATCTGAGGGAACAGGTAAGAGTTGCAGAGAGTGAAAAGAGAACAAAGGGGTCAATCATTTTAATATGGCAATGTGACTCCATAAAGGTTGCATAGAGCTGTTATTTACCTGCGGCGGTAGCTTGAGCTTGGACTGAGCCTGCCAATGTTTCTTTGCTCAAGGATTTATTGTTTGATTAGGACATTTATAGGGTGTAACTGAGCGTTCGCCTGCAGCTACATTTGCAAGCCCAGGGGGACTTTCCTGAAGCCAATAGTTCTGACGGCAAACCTCCTGTCCTCTTGTCTTGACATCTTGTCCTCTTTATACTACTGTTAGCTACCTGTAGGATGGTCTTCTGGTCATTTTTAGCCAGCTAGCAGCGTGGCTCTAAAGATTACAATGTCATTCAGTTGGTCAGTCCACCACTTGGTTCAGACTGAAATATCTCAACACCTATTGCATGGAATCCCATGAAATTGGATGAAATTATTTTTAAATAAATATTTTTTTTTAGAAAGGCACACGATTAACAGGATTACACATCATATACTTTGCCCCTTTTTTCTTTTTTTTAAACACACATACAAAGTAAAACATTCCAAAACTAAAACCAACCAGTGTATACCCCCGCCCACACAATGGCGACAAACACCCCAGCCCGGATCTCTCCCCCCAAAAACAAATGAACCAAAAGACTAGAGTCGATCACGCTGCACCCTTTTATTAAAGTGTATGTTTCATCCCATGCCCGGATAGTTTTAATGCTGGCGCCATGCATTCGGGCCACGGACCACTCCATAGAAACAAATTCAAGAAATGAGTTGGCCCATTGCTGCCAGGTTAAGGTATGTGAATCCCATGAAGTTCTGTACAGAAAATCCTGGTACACAGATAAAGTCTACTTACTTTTATGATCCCCGCAAGCAGGTTGACATTTGTGGTTCAGAGTGAAATATCTTGAGAACTATTGGATGGGTTGCTGCAAAATTTGTTACAGATCTTCAAAGTCTCTATAGGATCAATTGTAATGACTAAATGATCTTTTTCTCTTGTGCCACCAGCAGGTCAAGGTATTCACTCTTTCAGTGAAATAGCTTGACATCTACTGGATCGATTGGCACAAACGTTTGTACAAACATTCACGGTTCCCAGATAATGTACGAGTACGATTGCCTGACTTCTGCAAAACTAATGACAATACCAAATACTTGGTAGTACTTTGTGCTTCGGGCTAATTAGCAACTGTTATTATGCTAACCGGTTAAACCAAGCTTGTGTCTCAATTGGGATACCTCAGTTTATGGCTGGACAATATATCTATATTATATCCATATTGTCATATGAGACTAGATATTGTCTTAGATTTTTGATATTATATCATAATTACAGTCAAGTGATGTCCTTTTCTGAACTTACCAGACTGTTCTAGCTGTTCTATTATTCACCTTTACCCACTTAGTCATTATATCCACGTTTCTGATGATTCATTATTTATAAAAAATTTAATTGTGTAAATATTTTGTGAAAGCACCAATAGTCAACCCTACAATATCATTGCAATATCAATACAGAGGTATTTGGTCAAAATGATCACATTTGATTTTCTCCATATTGCCCAGCCCTACTTATGTTAGTAAACTTCCATGTGGTACAAAGTACACTGTGTACACTATGTACTTACTTACATAGTACATTTCGACAGGGTAGTGTCATCTCAAACTGAACGCGACTGTTTGTGCACTTACCAGAAATGACGTTGCCTAGCTTGCATTAACGTTATCGTTCCGAGACCAAATCATTACAGACTGCTAAATGAACCCAATAAACATGATGCCATATCCAAACAGAGTAGCCTATAGTTGTACTTAATGAAAAAAAAAACATGTATTATTTAAATGTGTTTTGTTGTGTTGCCCAGAGCCAGTGTGACCACTGCAGCTTCCTCTGCAAGTTTGGTGGTCCCTTTCCTTCTGATATGTAGCCATGGTGATGACCAATGAGGGTGAGAAGTATCCAGCTTTCCACACTCAACTTTTTGACCATTGCGAGTACACCATCCGGGGAGTCGCAACGGTCAAAAAGTGTACTTTTGTGCACTGCACTTTGCCATACAGTGTGAACGCACTTATGTACTCAGAATAGCAAGTGTAAGTACAGAAGAAGGAAAATTGAGACGCAGCACCAGATAATGAACTTGGTAAACATAATACCTGCTAAACATCAGCATGCCAGCATTGTCATGTGGACATGTTAGCATACAGTGCTGATTTTAGCATTCAGCTCAAAGCACCACTGTGTCTAAGCACAGTCTCAGAGAGCTGCTAGCATGGCTGTAGACTCTTAGTTTTTATATTCCAATAGTGTTTCCAGGCTCTTGTTGAACTTGAACAGACTCGTCTGATTTTAATATTTTAATATAATATGTTTTGAAAATCCAATTTGTTGATTTTTTTGGGGGGTTTATTCATTTTTTCTTAGTTGGTGACAAGGTGCCTGCTGACATCAGAGTGACCTCTATAAAGTCCACCACCCTGCGGGTGGACCAGTCCATCCTCACAGGTATTTCCCATCTCTCATCAGACACCAAACACTCCTTCAAGGCTTTCACATAATTCAGATAGAGTCTGCTCCCTTGCACCTTTATTGCATGGACGTAGAAGACCAAATGTTATTTTAGTGTCTGTGATAGTACTTTCTACCCCTTTAGGCTGTGTGTAACTTTGTTTGGCTCCATCACATTGTTGTTCTAATAATCACCTGTTGCAGTTACAGATCTAACCCTGGACAATTGTCTCGTACAATCTTTTCTTTAGGGGAGTCTGTGTCCATCATCAAACACACTGACCCTGTTCCTGACCCCAGAGCTGTCAACCAAGACAAAAAGAATATGCTGTTTTCTGTAAGCACATCCCCCTGCAGCTCGCTGAGTCGTGTTTATCTTCTGCCTTCATATCATCGATTGATGTCATTATGGGCAAAACTATGTAACTTTTTTAGTCACATAGTTCAACGTAGTTGTCGCAATTCTCAGAAAAGTTATATCACTTCTGTAGTGATCTAAAGGCAGCTTAATGTCTGTATGTTTGATCCATTGCCAGTTGATGGAAATTCTCTTCTCTTATGTTTGGCAAAATTATTTTGACAGATTATTTCTGCTTCCCTTCCCCGTACTCATTTGTCTCTCTTTTTTTTTCCCTCAGGGCACAAACATTGCAGCAGGCCGCGCCATAGGTGTGGTCGTTGCTACCGGCGTTGCTACAGAGATCGGTAAGATCCGTAATCAGATGGCGGCTACGGAACAAGAGAAGACGCCGCTGCAGCAGAAGCTGGACGAGTTCGGGCAGCAGCTCTCTAAGGTCATCTCCCTGATCTGTGTGGCTGTGTGGGTCATCAACATTGGCCACTTCGGAGACCCCGTCCACGGGGGCTCTTGGGTCAGAGGGGCTATCTATTACTTTAAGATCGCCGTGGCCCTGGCCGTGGCCGCCATCCCCGAGGGCCTGCCTGCTGTCGTCACCACCTGCCTGGCCCTTGGCACGCGTCGCATGGCCAAGAAGAACGCCATCATTCGCAGCCTGCCCTCCGTAGAGACCCTGGGCTGTACCTCGGTTATCTGCTCCGACAAGACGGGCACCCTCACCACCAACCAGATGTCCGTCTGCAGAGTAAGTGGCACTGCTTTTGTTTTTTGACTGCTAGTCTTCTATTTTTTCCTAGAGACCAACATATCATTGCATATAGGGCTGCAAATAATGATTATTTTCATTGTCAATAATCTGTTGATCGTTTTCTCGATTAATGATTAGTTGTTTGGTTGATAAAATCAGGAAATGGTGAAAAATGTTGGTCATTGTTTTCCAAAGCCCAAGATGACGTCCTCAAATATACTTTGTCCACAACGCAAAGATATTCAGTTTACTCTCGTAGAGGAGTCAAGAAAATATTCACTACTTGGAAGCTGGAATCAGAGATTTTTTTTCATGAAAATAGACTGAAGCCCATTAATCGATTATGAAAGTTGCTGAATATTTTAATAGTTAACAACTATTCCATTGGTCGATTCAAAACTGCAGCTCTAACTGCATTCCTTTAACACAGCTGAATTGGTTCAGAGCAGAAACTGAATCCCTCTTTTGATTGACACTTAATGAAAAGCTTTTGGGAATTTTCATTTGAAAATGCAAAAGGTGAATTCTACAATGGTTTGGTGTTCATTATTGATCCCATTCTCTCATCCGTTTCCCCCCCCATGTGTGTTTTTTTATTTTTTTTGATGGATGGAAAATCCTTGTGGTGTTATAGTGTTTACCTCCATTTGGCAGCTTGGACATTTAAGAAGCACTGGTGGAGTAGCACAGGCTGGCATTACCCAGCAGCTACAGTATATCACCTGATCAGCTCACACATTCACAGTAAAGGTTTTCCAAAATGTTACATCGCCTGAATAAACACAATACAGGGAACCATATCCTGAAGCGCCTGTAGGTTTCAGTGTGTAAATAGTGTATATATAATTACATTAGACGACAAACACTGAAAGGTCTTATCCACAACCATTCACAAGCTGTTCTCTTGCACATAGCCTCACCCTTTCCTTTGTGTGTGTGTGTGTGTGTGTGTGTGTGTGTGTGTGTGTGGAGAGTAAATGCCAGCGCTTCTGTTTGTCTTGGCTCCTGTTCAGGGCTCTAGCTCTACACACAGACACACACCTAATCTCAGTTTACACCCCTTGTCCTTACATCACCCATCTCACATCTCACTTCAGCTAATGACTTCAGAGGTACTGGCCAGTAGGGCAGCATTAAAGCCATGTCATACAAAACTAGTGTCACCCAGAAAAGCTGACCAATCAGAGCAGACTGCGCTTTATTTAGGCTTTCGGGCTTAAAGAGACAGGCGCTAAAACGAGGCGTTTCAGACACAGGGTGAATACAGGTATATTTAGACAGACAGTATGATAATGGGTTTTTTGAACATTAAAACATGTATACATGTTTTAGTAGAAACCCCAAATACAAGTATGAACCTAAACATTTGGCTAATGGCTAGCCTTTAATGCAGGAGATGATTATCCTGCAGACTGCATGTAGTGGACTGTGTTTGGACCTGACTTACTCCAGTCAGCAAGGAGAAAAAAGTATTTTGACTTCTATATGATGTTCTTTTATTCTGTGGATCCATTTTATTTTCTTGCTGTTTCAAAATGGAGTTGGCATTTCCTGTACGGCAGGCTCTTGTGGTATAAATGCCCCTCCCTCCCCATGCTCCCCGAGATGACGTGGAGTATCTGTGTGATTAATGCGTAGCGACAGGGAGTTCCCTCTAGCAGGAGGGACACGGACGAATGATCTCACCACAACTCCAAAACCCTCTCAGGCAGAAAAAGAGCGAGGCAGGCTGACGCTGGTAAATATTGACCTTCTGCTTCCACCTGTACTCCCAGCCCTGTTGCTCTCTGGTGGGAGATAAGGGGGCACATACACACTCATACTCCCACAAAGACAAATCAAACTTCGGCTTTGCAGTTTCTTTCATCATGGTGTTTCCTGGAGATAGTCATTTTTGTGGTTGCTTAACTTGTCCCTCTTCATGTTCGTTCAATGCTCGGACCGCTGTGTTCGCTCTTATTTTATGGTTTTTGTGAATCCAGGTTTAAATGCCCACATGAGTGTTTGCCCAGGCTTATCCATCTGTGCTTATTCTTGGACTGGTGTCCAGCCAGTGGCCCTCAATGCACCATGTGTCTACCTTGCCTGGGGGGGGGGGGCTATCCCCATATCCGCAGGATTTCCAGGGATTCCCCTTCGTATCCTGACTTCCCTTTTCCTTTTCACACACATGAAGGGAAACCACACATGCACACATAAAAAAGGGTTACTCGCCATTTATCCCCACACAAGCTCAGAGGAAGTGAGTATAAGAATATAAACTTGTGCCACTACCACTGAGTCACACTGTGCCTTGTTTCCTTGGAGACCACAGTGGATCAAAGAGTGAGGGAAAACTGACCACAGATGAAAGAACAACCTAATTTTATTCCTGAGGCCTTGCTTTTTGTGTGCTGTATGTGCTTTATTGAAAGTCATTGGGGCCCTGAGCAGTCATTGTTGATCTGTTTTAGAGCGAGAGAGTACAGAGCCTGATGACCTTTGTGAAATTAAGAATCGAGCAGAAGGTGAAGCTATTTAGAAGTTTCTTAAAGGGAAAGTACATCATGAACACAAATATAGGGAATAATGGGGTATACCAATGCTGTTTAGGCCCACATATCAGTCAGTGAAGCAACGATCCGATACTGATATCGAATATTGGGCCGATACTGACCCAAACAGCTGGATCAAGTATCTTGACAATGGGGTCAATCTATTCAATTCAATTCTATGTTTATATTATTATTTTTTTCTATACACCCACGCCTACATCGCGTGGATCCGAAGAAGAAAAAACAACAACACAGACAACACAGCGTACACACTCAGCAATACAACAGAAGAACAGCTGGTGCATCTGTTAACAGTGTAGCCACACAAACACACATTGCTTTGATAAAGAAGTCCATGAATTTTCCATGATGCCATGCGTTTGTGTAGTTTCCCACACAACAGCCGGTCACAGTAAATGTAGTTACATTGCTGAGAACGATTGTGGTCAGCACTAACCCCAATGACAAATGCATTACGTTTTAACTGCTTCACAATGTAAGCTACCCCATGTTTCACCAGTTGAATGTTTTTAATGTAACCTAGCAGGGAAAAAGTGAGCTGTGGTCCCCTATTGAGCCTGCTGCAATCCCAACGTTAGTTTGGTTAGAAGTTGATTAAGCACATATTTAAGAGGATATGCATTATGTAAGCATAATATCAACGGAAATATTCAAGGTTTTTAAACTTGGGTTTGACACGGGTCACAAGATTACTGTAGATAAAGTATATATGCAGGAATTGCCGTAAAGAGCTTCTATGATACTCCTTTTCAGCATCATATTTGTACCCTACTAAAATAGATTTACATGCTTTGATGTTCAAAAAACATTATGTTTCTCATAATGCCTGTTGCTGCAGCTCCTCTATGAAGGTAAATATGGTGCAAAATGTGAGAGCTTGTAGAATATGATGTGAGAACTTGCAGAACAAAAAATCTGAACTATTAAGTTGAAATTTGCCAGAAAATGTTCACACATCTGTATTCTGAATGTGAAGTCACAGAAAAAATATTCACAAATGTGTAGATTGATATTATTTATATAACACACTAGAAGATGGAAAAAAAAGATGATTTATATAACACACTAGAAGATGGAAAAAAAGAAGCATAATAATAATAATAATAATAATAATAATAATAATAATAATAATAATGCCCATACCGGTTTCAGTCTAGAGAGGCTGATCTAAATGAGAAAAACAATAATGCTGGGTTACATTCATGCATTGCTTTCTATGAATCACTCGTTAGTGATAATCGTTAGGCAGTTTGGATCTTGTGGTGGACTTCGCCACTAACAATGAAAAGTAATGCAGTTTATAAAGGGGTAATTACAGAATGGAAATCCATTGCTGGCTTTTGAAATGTATTAAGCCCCAACTTCAATAGTGCCACTGTTTACTGCAGTAAAAGAATAAAATGTAAACACTGAATTAACAACAAAATTACAAATGCAAAATTGCATATTTTATTTTTTATCTTTTATTTTATAAAAGCTATAATCTTACGGAGGCTATAATCATGATTCAGTATGACAGTTATTTATAACTGACTTTCATGTTGTCCAGACTAGACTCCATCAGTAGGCTAAATGCAGTAACCCTGTTACCGCAGAGAGTTGTTAAGGAATAATTACTCCATTAAAAGGCTGAAACGTACATTTTAGGCTCGTCTGCTAGAGGGATGACTGGCATTGATTTTGTGTTCCTTTTTAAATTGGTGGAGGCTGGTAAGTCAGTGACACACGCACACACACCATTGACGGAGGAAACCAAGTTTAACCAAATAGCTGCTTCATTAATTTTTCAATCAGTCACATTTAATGGAGTCTCAAACAGAGTTAAGCTAGGTCATAGGGATGTTTTCCCTGTGTGTGTGTGTGTGTGTGTGTGTGTGTGTGTGTGTGTGTGTGTGTGTGTGTGTGTGTGTCAAAATGCCAAACTAAATATTATTAATTTTCTTTTAGCCTATTGTGAATGAATGTGTGCCATTCTGATAAGGTGTTTAGATGGACTGTGGTTTATCTAATTCTTTTAAACCACCAGCCACAGCACTCTCCTTGTTTTTATTGATATATTAGTTATACCAGTGCATCGCCCTTCCTTGGGGAAGTTCAGGAAAAAGTTTTGCCAACAATGCAGACCAACAAAGCAAAACCTTGGAGAGCTCTTGGTGGTCAGCGGTTGACTGGGGCATGTAAGGCAGTGGGAGTGATCAATGACGCTTTACATCAAGACGTGTTAGCAGTGCAACGCTAATGTTGCCTGCACGTTTAGAAACACTTAAGAATCGGGAAAAGACGTGACAAAACAGTCACTGCCAGGAAAGCCTTCAGTCGGGGGGGGGATGTCTTGACTCTGGATCACTCCAGATTTTCTTTGAGTCATTGGTTGCACTTTGATCTTAACCTCAACAGTGACCCCCTTTTTCCAGCCTGCAGAGTACTTCCCATTTACAGCCACTATTTGATTATTGTAATGCTTCACAACCTTTTATTTATTTTTTTAAATTTTATTTTTACGATTATTTTTGGGGCATTTTCAGCCTTTATTTTGATAGGACATCTGAATACATGAAAGGGGAGAGAGAGAGAGGGGGGTGAATGACATGCAGCAAAGGGCCGCAGGTTGGAGTCGAACCCGGGCCCGCTGCGTTGAGGAGGAAACCTCTAGACCCGCTCTACCAACTGAGCTATCCGGGCGCCCAAAAGGGCACAACCTTTTATTTATCCAGAGAAGTAGGGCAAGAATAATTTCTCTTTTGTAAGCAGCCTCCTGCTTCTTAGTATTTACACAGGATCCAGCCCAGCTGTTTATTTGAAGTGTGTTTTGACACCATGGGGCTATGTGTGATGACTGCTTAAGATGTACTAACATCACCACTACAATTCCAAAGTGGCGTAGTGGGACAACAACGGTTTTATATTAACTCTATGGACAGATACAACTCAAGGCCCACACCTCAGAGCTGCCCACCACAACAACAGTTTTCATAAAATGAAAAGTTTGAGGATCGCTAGGGTTGGGCATCGTTTTGATTTTAACAATTCTGATTCCAATTCTGATTCTTCCTTTCGATTCCGGTTCTTATTGATTCTCGATTCTTTGAGGGGTGGAGTTGAAACGGGTCACATGCTTATTTTACAGATAAGAGGAAAATGTTATTTTGATTCAATAGTGGTTTACAGTTTTACAGGGCTTTTTCAACATAACATAAAGCCACACTTTAGAGCGCCGCTTACTGTGCTCCATGGCTGCAGCACAACTAGGGCCTGGAAGTACGGTGGCCGCTACAGAAACCAAAACTTGCGCGGGTTAAATTTGGAACTGATGATCAGATTCTAAACCAAATTTTCAAAAACGATTCCAATACAAAAAAAGGTTCCATTGGAATCGTAATTTTTGAAACGAATCCAAGTTGGAACCAGTTCTCGATGCCCAATCCTAATCATGACACATATGCACATAAACACATTCTATGTTCTAGAAAGGAAAATTTATAAGCAAAATTACACACCCTTGCTCAATTCAGTAGTCAGGGTTTTCCTGCTGCAGCCGGTCCTCTATGAGTAGCTTATGGTGGCTAATGTTAGCTAACATCACAAAACTTTAGATAGATATTGCTGCTGTCCTCTACTCCTCTACTTTTGCTACTGTTAAACTGTCTTAGCATTTACTATTTTTCCATAATTGTTACTTGTGGCCACAGTGACCGCTGTGCAAAAGTCACATAGTCTCTCTTTGTGTCACTTTAAGGGGCAGTTTATGTGGACTTCATTGACACTTGATTGAAAATGTCCACTAATGTTGCTTAATGAGTAAGATATTAAACTCACATTGTTATGATTTTGTAGTTGTAGTGTAAATATTCCAGATGTACTATATACCCATTTTCCCACATGTAAAGGCCCAATCTATAATATTAGACCATTTAAACTGCAGATACATTATATACATACATAATGGAAGAATTAGACTAGAAAACATGTATTTGTCTGAAACTGAACAATGTTTGCAAGTGACGTGATTTATTGGTGAATCAACTGGAACGTCCAATAGGGTTTTAGAAAATAATGGAATAGTTTCCTTTTAAAATAAATATTTACTGTAGTCATTGTGACCACCTACACCGCAGTTTTGTCAAATTGGCTAAACATACCGCTAAACTAAACCTCTGTTTGTGTTTGCCTCTTCTCCTCCCCAGATGTTCGTTGCAGACAAGGTAGAAGATTCAAGCTGCAGCCTTCATGAGTTCTCTATATCTGGTTCTACATATGCCCCTGAGGGACAAATGTGAGTGTCACAGTTTAAACATATACTGTACTACTCTTATTGGGAAAAGTCTGCCCACCCTAATACCTCATTATATGAAACATGTCTGTGTGCTTTTCCAATTTTACCAAAGCATTTTATGCTGAACTCAAACAGTGCCCCTCACTCTGGCTTTAATGAAATTCTGAATTGCTTTTTTCAAAACAAGATATAATATAGAAGTAGACAAGCAAACTGATGTGCTCTGTGGTCCAAGTTCTGTTACATCAGTACTAATGATTCCCAAAAAATGTTTCTAGCTGTGCTTTGTGTGTTGCTATGGCAATTTCTGGGAAATAGTTAGTAATCTTGGATGTTCTTATGTGTGCTTATTACTTGAAGAAAAATAGTAACAATGACAAGTAGCAATGGGTTTTTAAAAGTATTTAGGTGTCAGATTCCAATTGTGTTGTCATTTTGATCTCTGCCATATCGGACTGTGTTTTTAAATCTTAGTAAATGTGCGTCTGTGGAGGAATATAGGTAGGTGGCTAGTCATTAGGTAGGAGAAGGATTCGGCACTTCATTGTATATGCATGCTGATTATTTTGCAGTTTGGTGAGTACAGCATTCTGACCCTGCATGAACCTGTCGATTTCATAACAGCAGAGTGTGGGTTATTGTGTGGGAGCTTCGCTAGAAAGTCTCAACTGGGAAGGGATCCATCGTTGTCATGCGATCAGCACTGCTTGTCAGGAACGCACACACACATACAGTACACTGTTTATGACTGTACAACCACTGTTTTGTCAGTCAACTTTGGAATGCTAAACAACTGAATGTCTTCCCCACTCATAAATATTGATTAGGTTATTGTGTCTGAAGTGTAGCGAACTGTGAAGTGTTTTCCCTTGCGCTTTGCTGTTGTGAGTGATGTGTGTGTGTGTGTGTGTGTGTGTGTGTTTCCCTCTAGACTGAAAGGAGACAGGCACGTCCAGTGTGGAGACTTTGATGGACTTTTGGAGTTGGCCACTGTGTGCTCTATGTGCAATGACTCTTCACTGGACTACAATGAGGTCATTCTCATAAACACACACACACACACACACACACACACACACACACACACACACACACACACACACACACACACACACACATAGATCATTGTACAGGTATAATTTGTTTCTTCCTCTATACCTGACATCATTTCAAATTTCTATGCAAAACAAACCCATCTGTTACACATACAGCGTTGTGTAGATTAGGTTTATTTGCAGATGTCCTCATGCATTGCCAGTGTGTACATACACACTGCAATGACTCCATAAAAGGTAGAATTGGAACACACCCACTACAGAAAGCCTTCTCTTCTTCTCTCCTTCAGCGGAGCTAATTTTACTCCGACGTATGATCTTTTTCTCTGGTTTGGATTGCTTTTCTCACCTCTTTTCTCATCACCATGGTATCATGGTAACCGTGCTGAGGAGCGAGGCCAGTGATAAGTCACTTCTCAACTCCCATGCATCCTTCCAGACTAACTTGTTTCTGTTCTCGTAAATGGTTGTTTTGCCACCAATTTTCTACATTTTTGAAAAAAAAGAATAAAAGACCTGAGTGTGAGATCAAAGTGTGCATTAACCAGGAGAGATGGGGGGGGGCAGAGCAGCCGAGTGCTGGAGGCGAGCTAGGTTTTTTATTGCTGAGACGATGATGTGTGGAACGCCATTACTGGTTCATCTCACGTCCATTTAAAAACACTCTGCATGTATGACTCAAAGTTTATGGAGGCAGAGGTGAATGATTGACATATTCGCTCGCAGCACGTTTTCTTCGGAGTCATTCTTCAAGATGTTTGTTCACTTTTAAAAATGGAGGCGATGTCTGGGTGTGAGGCTTTCTCTTCAGATTTCATCTAAAATGTGTCATCATAAAGGGGTCTGAATGTAATGACTCCATCACTCTTAGATGCTAACTGTATCACCCAGCATCTATAAAACAGTTCAGCAGCATGTTTTCACGTATTTCTGTTCTCTCGTAGGCCAAAGGGGTTTACGAGAAGGTGGGCGAAGCCACAGAGACGGCTCTCACCACCTTGGTGGAGAAGATGAACGTCTTCAAGACTGACCTGTCCGGACTCAGCAAGGTGGAACGGGCCGGTGCCTGCAACTCGGTAAGCTACATGCGGAGATGTGTGTGTGACCCTGCCCTGTGATGTCTGTATTAAAAGGGAACTCCACTGACTTTACACAGCAAAGTCTATAGGTGTTGGGGAGTACTACTGCATATGTGTAAACGTTGTATAAAACCTTTTGTGGCTCCCGAGGGCGCTGTACAAAATCTGATACATTGCCTCAAGTGATGTCACGTGAGTCAGCGTTAGTTGGGGCTGAAGACTTCAAGTTTGAAAATGACAGAAATCTGAGAGCGTGGAGTTAAAAAGAAGTTAGACTTGTCATCTCTGCTTAAAGCTAGTGGCTCGAGGCTCCATCAGCCGCTACTAGCATAACGCACCCGAATCTCCGACCCAAACTGTAAGCGGTCGAGTTGCGTTGTGGGTAATGTAAGGGCCAGGTTTTGACAAGGAAGAAAAATGTAAAATAAAGAAGATACTATCTCTGGTTCTGCTGCATTGATATGGATCCTTTTTCCTTCGTGAGGCAGCTAGTTAGAAACCTTCCTCGCCACTTCTCGCAGGATGTAAATGGTTCTGACCTCTGTCCACCACCATGTCCATCTTCAACATGTAAGGCAAAGAGGACGAGGCTCGTAGACAGTGAAAAATGATTTATTCCATAGATATGATCAAAAATAAAGTTAAAACAAAAAAGTATCCATATGCAGTGCTGGATTATCAAAAAACTGACCCTGTGCTGAAATTGACTTTCGTATAACCAGTACAGTGTACAATCTGCGGTCAGAAAAATTGTTGCTCCACATCCTGCTCCTTTGAAGCTTAACTTACACTAACTCCGCTCAAAGAAATCAACTCAAAATTATCCAATAGCAGGTCAGCCTAGTGGAGCATGAGTCTTATTAGAGCAAAACACACATCAAAGCATCGTACAACGTGACCAATTACCTGAATTCTAATGTATATTACATATTTTAAATGTCATAAAACAATTTACTTTTGCAATGGGAATAAAATACAAAAACTGTAAACAATGCCTGGTTGTGGGGATGACATCATGACCTAGTGTGCCCCTGGTTATACATGTATGTGCCAGATGATTTTACAATGATTTTACAAACATGCATATTGCATGTTTTCCTCATATCGTGCAGCCCTAATCGAGTGTTTTCTGCTTAGCAATAACATGCACCCACAGCAAATTTCACATGAGTAATTGTAGATGAGATGGCCTTAACTCTTCCAAATCTCTGCTGGGGTGTGCACAGCTAGAAAACTAAGGGAAGAGGGGGAGTATCAAACTCCTCAAAGAGCTTGAGCGACATTGTTAAGGTATGCTCAAAAATCACTGGTACCCAGTTAAAAGATCTCTGTTCTCTCTGGAAAACACGAGTTGTCCAGAAAGCAGACAGAATATTGTGCCAACCAGATCATGTACTCAGTAATTGATCTGTTATCATGCAGTCAGGTCGGGCGGTACTATGTGCCAATATGGAAAACTAACCGCTATGCCAACTCATTCATTCCCTCTGCTATAAGACTGTTAAATGAACAACATACCAGAGTGTTAAATGAAAACACATAACTATAACAAAACTGGTTCTTGCACTACGCTGCTCTGTTCCGTCACTGGGAGGTGAATGTGAAAATGTGTGTGTGTGTGTGGGTGTGTGTATGTGGGTGTGTGTGTGTGTGTGTGGGTGTGTGTGTGTGGGTGTGTGTGGGTGTGTGTGGGTGGGTGTGTGTGATGATTGGGTCATGTGTAAATGTGTGGATGTTACGGGAGAGAGAGAAGCATCTGTATACAGGGGGATGTATGACTGCTGCAGTACTATTGTTTATTTTAATTTATTATTTTATATCATTACATTATATACATTGCGTGCTAATGCACTTTTTAAGTTTAACCCTTAATGGATGGGTTGGCGGTAAAACTGAATTGCCCTCTTCGGGACTAATAAAGAATCTGAATCATTGCTCTCTCTGTTTGATAGAGAGGAGAGGTTTGTCACATTGGCAGAATTCAGGACATTCATCAGATGTTTGAAGTTCCCTGACAGAGTGTGTGCATCTCAGTCATCTAGCTGGACAGAGAGCAGCATCAGTGTTAACCGTTCAGCCTTCCATGTGTAATGGGATCAGTACAGACTCTAAACTAGAGAGACACCTACTGGTAGAACAAAACAGTGCCAAAAATATGCAGGTAATACAGCAAGCAACGTTTATTTATGTAGCATCTTTCACAGACACCAGTCACAAAGTGCTTCACAGTCAAAATAATACAATCTAATCTAATATAGTCAAGTAAATAAAGCAAAGATAAACACCAGATAAAAATATACAAGGACAACAAATAAAACACCAGATCAAATATACAAAGAGAACAGACATAGGACACAAGTTTAAAACACATGCTACCTAAATGCCTGTCTGAACAGATGGGCTTTTAGCTGCTTTTTAACAGAGTCCAACGTCCTTTAGCTTATTGGAAGAGTAAAATGCACGGCCTCCCAGAGTCCTAAAATGTGTTGGAGGTACTCTTAAAAAACACTGAGCGGAGCACCTGAGAGCTCGGCACGTGGTGTAGGGGTGCAAATATAGGCCTCTATATACAGTATGTAAGGAATAGGGATGCTTTTGGGCTGAGTTTTGTGGTCTTAGTATTTTGGTTTTCCTTCTTGTTAGCATTTTGCTATCATTTTCCATAAATTTCCAGTTGTTATCGCTAACCGTCCTCAGCCAGGTCCACATTATCATTGTGTGCTGTTGCACGCAGACATCTGAGGCGGCATCCAGACATTCAGACAAGGTGGCTGAGTGCTTGGTCTAAAGTAGCATCCTTCAGCTGTCAGTAGCTCACTGACTGCCGGCCTGACAGCTGCACACTAATACAGCTGCTTAGCTCAAGCTCTGGCACTTAAGCGCTATTGACACAGCACTAGTATCACCTGGGGACCTCTAGTAATTTGTAATAATTGTGGAGGTCGCCTGTGATCTTAATCCTGTAAGAATTTGCCATGTCCGTAATTTGTCATGTAATAAATTCCACTACAAATTATCTGCCATATACAGAGATCATATGATAATATTAGTCCCGTTCGAATCGGCAGCTCGGTGATTTGTGGCCGTATTGGCTGCATTGGCAATAAAAAATGAAAGTTTTGACAGAGCCTTGAAATCTTATACGAGGGTTAATGTCAGTAGGAACAGGTTCTTATTTACAATGGCGGCCTGACGAGTGGCAAAGCCACTTAGGGAAAGGGAAGAAGGCCTAGAAAATAAAACTAATTAGAAATACATTACAGTTTAAATGACCTGAAATACAATTTGAAATACAACACAGACAGACAGTAAACACGTATACCGAGAGGAACACGGGCGCATGGGGAGAGAGAAACCATACAAATATTTTGCTGGAAAATTATGATGTGCAAAAGCAACCGCATATGTCAGTGATTGATTATGTTATTTCATAAGAGGTCCCCTGGTTATACTAGTCTCGTGCTAACATGGTTTTGGTTACTTTCTTCTTCTTCTCCCTCTCTCTGCCATTTCTGCTCTTTTCATCCATCAGGTGATCAAGCAGCTGATGAAGAAGGAGTTCACCCTGGAGTTCTCTCGGGACCGCAAGTCCATGTCCGTCTACTGCACCCCTGTCAAGCCGGGCTCCCAGAGCAAGATGTTTGTCAAGGCATGAACCAATAATACCATCACAAATGCACAAAGAGACGTACTTTTCATCACTTCATCATTTGTTGGCATGGTTGCTTGATGTTCTTCTCTCGTCTGGTTGGATTTCCCCCTCCCAGGGTGCTCCAGAGAGCGTGATTGAGCGCTGTCAGTACCTGCGGGTGGGAACAGGGAAGGTGGCGCTGACCCCAGCCCTGCGCGACCAGCTGCTGTCTAAGATCAGGGACTGGGGGACAGGCAGGGACACCCTGCGCTGCCTGGCCCTGGCCACGCATGACACCCCGCCGCGCAAAGAGAGCATGGACTTGGGCAATTCCAACAAGTTTGCAGAGTATGAGGTACAGCAGAGGACCGTGGTAACATCTGATTAGAGCTGCAGAGATTAATCGTTTAATCGGTATAAGTGTTTTTTATATGAAAAGAAAATTCTCTGATTCCAGGTTTTAAACGTGAATATTTTCGGCGTCATCTTGGGCTTTGGAAAACACTGATTTTCATTTTTCACCATTCTCCGACATTTTATAGACCAAACAACTAATCGATTAATAGAGAAAATAATAGACAGATTTATCGACAATGAAAATAATCGTTAGTTGCAGCACTACATCTGATGTTTATCTTAGGAATCCAAGTTGTTCAAATAGGCTTATACTGTATTCAGGTCAAATGAAATGAAATGTCACATGTTCCAAGACTGGATTTGTACTTATTTGGATTATTACAAATGTGATTATGAATGAGGTTTTCTTACTTCTGCAACAGAACTGGGACGCTACGGTTTCACCTGGGCTCAGTGTTAATCATAGAGTGTATATAAAGATGGATGACGTGTCTCCACTTCCTCCCACTGTACAAAAGTGAAGCCAAAATATTCCACATGGGGGCTCCGCCATGTTATAAAGTCCCGCCCATACAACTGCCCAACCAATCGCGAGTCAATCCCAGCTGTCAATCATGAGGTTTCACCCTGTTTTTATGGCATCCAATAAATAATAAAAAACCAAACTTATCAGAAAAATGAAAATTTGAACAGACATGATAATAACTACCTAAAGTGACAGTAACCATCTCTGGGGAAAAACTAATTTGATGAGATTTTTTTTTTGAGGCATTTTAGGCCTTTATTTTCATAGGACAGATGAAAGGGGAGAGATAGGGGGAATGACATGCAGCAAAGAGCCGCAGGTCAGAGTCGAACCTGCGGCCGCTGCGTCGAGGAGTAAACCTCTATATGTGGGCGCCTGCTCTACCAGGTGAGCTACCCAGGCGCCCAAGGGGGCGGGATTTTAACTGTTAACTGTCTAACTGTTGTAGCTTCGGGCGCCTGGGTAGCTCACCTGGTATGCTCGCACCCATATAAAGAGGCTTAGTCCTCAACGCAGCGGCTGCGGGTTCAACTCCGACCTGCGGCCCTTTGCTGCATGTAATTCCCCCTCTCTCTCCCCCTTTCAAGCCTAAGATGTCCTTTTGAAAATAAAGGCCTAAAAAGCCCAACAAAACAATCTTTTATATAGATAAACTGTTGTAGCTTCACTTTTTTTTAATTGTTATCATTTTTTGGGCTTTTCCGCCTTTAATGTATAGGACAGCTAGGTGAGAAAGAGGGGGAAGACATGCAGGAAATTGTCGCAGGCATAAACCTCTCAGTATATGTGCGCCTGCTCCACCCACTGAACCAACCCGGCCACGTAGCTTCTCATTTAACGGACAGACATGAGAGATGTATCGATTGTCTCTTCTAACTCTCAGCAAGATGTCAAACTATTCCTTTAAAGTCATCTCTGCTGCTGCCTGTCTTTAGTTTGAATCCCAGTAGTGATTCAATCTTTATTCACTGAAAGCATAAAGCTTTTACACTCGCTCCTCCTTCCCTGAAATTCCTTGTTGCGTAGAAACTACAGTCATCTGTTTTCAGCAGCTATAAAAAATCAAAAGAGGTGAATTTCATTTTCTGTGGAACTGAGTTGAGATTCTGTTTTCAGATATAGTCGTGCAACCTAATCCTCCCTCTCTCTCTCTCTCTCTCTCTCTCTCTCTCTCTCTCTCTCTCTCTCTCTCTCTCTTTCTCTCTCTCTCCATTCAGTTGGGTCTCACGTTTGTTGGCTGTGTGGGCATGCTGGACCCGCCCAGGAAGGAGGTGATCGGTTCAGTGAAGCTGTGCAACGAGGCAGGTATACGTGTTATCATGATCACAGGAGACAACAAGGGCACAGCTGTAGCCATCTGCAGACGGATTGGCATCTTCAGCGAGGACGAGGACGTGACAGGAAAGGCCTACACAGGCCGCGAGTTCGATGACCTCCCGCTGGAAGCCCAGAGAGAAGCTGTCAAACAGGCGCGGTGCTTCGCCCGCGTCGAGCCAGCTCACAAGTCTAAGATCGTGGGATACTTGCAGTCATTCGATGAGATTACTGCCATGGTGAGGAGAAGGGATGTGTTGTGTTTGAAAAAGAGTTTGATTCCTAGGGGCCAGGCTGATGGCTCAAATCTTCCACACAACTTTTCCTCTATCAAACACTTTTTGCTGTGTCTTGTTGACGTTTCATAAAGTCCCAAACAGTCTTAGAAAAATCCCCAGGAGCCAGGCAGAGTCAGATGTAAAAGGCTTTTGGCCTCTGTTTGAGTGACCTTGATATTCTGATATCAATGCTCAGCACTTTAGAAGGAGATACAAACAGAGAGAGATCTTCCATTTATGCAAAAACCCACTTTTTCATAAACTTTTATAGCAAGAGTTATATAGCTTGTTATGTAAAGTTACACAGATTATATTGCAAAACCACACAGTTTATATTATAATATAGTACCATCATGTTTTTTTTACAAGATTTTCTTATGACAGATGATGCAACTTGCACGGCTCTAACAAGTCATACTATTAGATATTATCAGGGCTGCATATGAGGAAAATATGTGATATGCGATAACCTTGTTAAATATCGGAATAATGATATTACCTGCGATAAATAAATAGATATTAAAGTGTAGTTATTTCTGCCTTTCTGCTGCTTTCAGTATTCTGCTAAAATACAACATTGCTTGTTGAATTTAAAACAAATAAAAGGAAATAATTTCCAGCATTCTTTTATTGAACAAGGTATACATTGAATTGAAAATAAAGGGCACTACTAAAAAAACAATCATAGTTGCATTTTAAAGGGCCGTTTTCTACTGATATTTTATTTCAACTAAACACACAATAAATTCTGGGTGTCTTTAGCGATATGTTGCGGTCTTTCACAATGTGTTAATTGCGCAAGTTGATATCTCGATGACGCTAAAAAAACATATATTGTGCAGCCCTATAGTGTATATATCTACTTCTTCCCACTCTACACTTGCACCCACCCCCCTTCAACCTTCATACCTTTCTCTACTTCCTGCAAATCTACACATTGTGCATTTCCTTTTTTCCATACGTCTCTTTATGCCTGTTGTTGCCTTTCGACTGTGCTGTATTTGAATGACTTGTGATAAGTGCATGAGAAGAAGCCAGTGAGGCGTGACATGCTCGAGGTCTCTCTGAGGCTGCTCTCTCAGACACTGCTATCAGAAGCTGTCATCTCGGGCCCGCTCCGCTGCTTCCTATCTGACACACGTCTCAGAAGAGGGGTTGATCCGAGGGGACGATGGGCGAGAGGGAGACAACAATATCACAATTTGCCTGTCAGACTAACTCCGGCATTCAGCCCAGTCTAAAGCCGCTTTACGCCCTGCCATGACAGATTCCAATATATCACACTTGCTCAGCTTTAGCTTCATCCTGTCTGGATCTGAAACGGTAATGAGACTTCACATAATTAGACAGTGGTTCGTTTTCAATGACCGTTAGTCTGTTAGACCCATCTCTGTTTAAAGAATAACCCCCAAAAAATGTAATGTGGGCTCAATATTATTTAGAATTAACAAGTGAGTTTAGTTTTTCTTTCAAAGAAGTTAGTTAAACTTTTATCCTTCAAAGAGGTTTATTCAGCTTTTTGTTCCAAACATATTCCTCTGTTCTTCATGCCTCTGTTAACAAGTAATGTTGCAGCCTTGGGAGAAAAAAAATCGTATTGAAAAGATTGGTCTTCATGAGTCTTTTATGCATCAACAGTAGGGCTGCACGATATGAGGAAAATATGCAATATGTGATAACATTCTTGAATATCGCGATAACAATATTACCTGCGATAAATAAACATATTGAAGTGTACTCAGTTCTGCAGCTTTCAGTATTCTGCTAAAATACAACAAATTGATTGTTGAATTTAAAACAAATGAAAAGAAATAATTTACAACATTATTTTATTGAACACATTGAACATTGAATTGAACATAAAAGGCAGCACTAAAAAAGAATGACAGTTCCATTTTTAAGTGCAGTTTTCTAACGATATTTTCTTTCACCTGACATCAGAAATCTATGAGTGTTTTCCGCGATATGTCGCAGCCTTTACACTATGTGTTTATTGCGCCAGTTGATATATTGGGCAGCCCCAATATATCGCTTTGGGATTTTTCACATTATCAGGAATTCATAGACATTCCTGTGAGTCAGGTTTTCTGATGCATTAATGACACAAGCAATCTTTTCTGGTCCCAGACAGGAGATGGTGTCAACGACGCCCCGGCCCTGAAGAAAGCCGAGATCGGCATCGCCATGGGCTCTGGCACAGCAGTGGCCAAGTCAGCATCCGAGATGGTGCTGTCTGATGATAACTTCTCCACCATAGTGGCTGCCGTGGAGGAGGGCCGAGCCATCTACAACAACATGAAGCAGTTCATTAGATACCTCATCTCCTCCAACGTGGGAGAAGTGGTCTGGTGAGGAACACAAACCCACACACTCGGATGCAGATCTTCTAGGGCTGCACGATATGAGGGAAACATACGATAACGTTGCTGAATATCGCGATAACGGTATTACTTGCGATAAATAAACAGATATTAAAGATTACTCCGTTCTGCCTTTCTGCTGCTTTCAGTATTCTGCTAAAATACAACATATTGCTTGTTGAATTTAAAACAAACGAAAGGAAATCATTTTCAACAACTTTCTTTGAACAAATTGAACATTGAATTAAATACAAAAGGCACCACTAAAAAAAGATTGACAGTTACATTATACAGTGCAGTTTTCTACTGATATTTTCTTACAAGTAACAAAAAAATCAGAGTTTCTTTTGCGATATGCGTTTATTGCGCCAGTTGATATCGCGATGACGATAAAAAACTGATTTATGCCTATCATTATCCTTTTTGATATATATTCTGTAGATGCTCTTTCAGAATTGACTAGGGATCGACCGATACTGGTTTTTCAAGACCGATACCGATTATTAGTAGTTAATGAAACCAATAACCGATGTTTGGAACCGATATGCATAGACAGTGAAAATGAAAATCTTTAAGTCAAAATTAAGATTTTGGAATCTTACAAACTCCAAACAACACTACTGTTTAAATGCTTAGAAACTTTCAACATAACACCCAGTAACAGAGAGTCAGATAGTGTTGTGGGCGGGACATTAAGTCAGACTCAGTGGTGAGGAAAACCGAAGCAGAGGGACAGACACAGAGCTGTAGCTGAGCCAAAGTAGCGCACTTTTTTAATTCATTAACTTTATCGGTTATCAGGCAAATAAAACGCTGATACAGATAATCTGCAAACTGCCAACAAACGGCCCCATAATCGGTCTATCCCTAGAATTGACTCATGCTTTTTACCTGCTTTAGTTTCTTACTATATGCAGCATCGTATGTGTCATGTTTGTTTGGTCTTTATTTCCATCTAAAAGGGAATTGGTTTGTATATATCACACTAATGCCAATCGTACAGTATGTCCTTGTAAAACTTGTTAAAAAAAATTGGGGGAAAAAATCAGATATTCTATGACTCTGGGGTGGCATCAGCCATTCTCTATGGAGTGGTCTGCTGGGGCAGTGGCATTGCAGTGGCAGACAGGAAAAGACTGGACAGGCTGATTAAGAAAGCCAGCTCTGTTCTCGGTTGCCCCCCTTGACGCCGTGGAGGTGGTGGGAGACAGGAGGATAGTGGCTAAATTATCCTCCATGATGGATGACTCCTCCCACCCCATGCAGGACACTGTCAGCACTGAACAGCTCCTTCAGTGACAGGCTGCTGCACCAGCGCTGCGTCACGGAGAGACACCGCAGGTCTTTCCTGCCTGCTGCTGTCAGACTCTACAATCAGCACTGCTCCCAGTAGACCACATGGACAAAACACACACACCAGCGCTGATAAAACATACAATAAAACATGTGACTGTGCACATTTTACTATTTACTATTTAATATTTACTCTCTTTAATTATATTTATTACTGTGTGTTAACGTGTGTCTTCTACTTTTCCACTTTTCCTCTCATCCCTTGCTGCTGCAACAGTGTGAATTTCCCCATTGTGGGATTAATAAAGGATTTTGAATCTTGAATATATTGTGCAGCCCTAATATCTTCCCCATCAGTCATGACGTGCTGGGCTGATGTTTTGTGTTCCTCCTCCCGCTCTGTCTCCAGCATCTTCCTGACAGCCATCCTGGGTCTCCCTGAGGCTCTGATTCCAGTCCAGCTGCTGTGGGTGAATCTGGTGACCGATGGTCTGCCTGCCACCGCCCTGGGCTTTAACCCCCCAGACCTGGACATCATGGACAAACCCCCCCGCAACCCCAAGGAGCCTCTCATCTCTGGCTGGCTCTTCTTCAGATATCTGGCCATTGGAGGTAGGATTGGCTATGACCTGAACAAACTTCTGTGGATCAATGTGGGATTGTGTCAGAGCAGAGACGGATTTGCAGTTTACAATTGAGGCTTTGAAGGGTTTGAACAAAATCAATTAACCAATTCCTTTATTTTTTATTATGACATATAGAATTCCAGTGACAAACGGCAGCTACTAGCAGTAATAATGCTAACTGAGACTAGACAAAGTCTCTTGAAGTAAATAGACACCGGAGGTGAAGAGCACAGAAGCCCCTTGTTCTAGATATTAGCATGTATGAAGTAGATTTCTGCTGTATACCATCAAAATATACCAGACACTGTGCCAGATGTCTTATGTTAGCATGTGTAACTCAAGCTGTGTCAATACAAGGTTCAAGAATCTTTGTTTGTCATCTGCACAACAATAACAGAAGTAGTCTTAGGCCTCAGGCACCTCCAGCAATGCTCATGAAATAACTAAAACACACACACACACACACACACACACACACACAAAAACAAAATCTGAATCTAAGACAAAAAATAGTGCAAGTTAAGATATAGGGCTAAAATTTAGACAATAAAATACGAATCAAGTAATATCATTATATTATACAATTTGTGTAGACAGTATTGCAAATAAATGAGACTGAATGTAAAAAGAAATGTAGTAATGTATTAATGCATAATGAGAAGTAAACCTATAGATTGTGTGTATATACAGAAGTGCAAACGGTTCTTAAGTAAAGTGTTTGCAGATAAAGTGACGGTTTAGAGGTAAAGTGACAAGCTCAGAGCTTACGAGTTCAGCAGTCTTATGGCCTGTGAGATAATACAGGATTTAATAAGTATTATTTGTCAGCCACACAAGATCATGAAAAGATACTGCACACCTGTTTGGGATTTTATTTTTACTCTAAAATATTATAAGCTTATCAACTTATCAGTCTGCCACCTCTATCGGCTGTCACCAAGTCGTGGGTGACACCATAGATCTATAGTAATCTTAGACTTAAAGGCACGGTTGGTAATGTTGAAAAGTTAGCAAGATTTGAAAGTAGCATCTTGTCAGGGCTCCGTCTAACCCCTCCCCGTGCCCTCGGGGCTCCGACCCACACAGAGACGTGCTTGAGCACCGCTGCGTCGCTGCTAAACGAGCAGAGCAGAGAAAGCACCGCAATTTTACTTCATGTCTCATTCACCGGTAAGCAAAAAGCTAATATTATCATGCCAAATGTTTAAAACAAACATCACTGCTGTTAGCAATGCGGTGACGACGCGCATTGCGCTTAAGCTCGCACACGGGAGGGGTAGAGTATGCGCAGAGGGACAAGGAGGCATTTCATTGGTTCTTTCCAAGCGGACCGCGAGGCAGTGATTGGTGGGCGTTTTTATAGGATTACAGCAGCTACAGATGACGGATCTTGTCGCTCCTTTTCCAGAGCCTTTACATTATTTATTGCTGTCGGGGTGTAAAGACCATTTCAAACTATATGTATATAAAAGTGTATATTGGAAATAGTTACCAACCCTGTCTTTAACCTTTAACCGATTGTTTTTCCTGTAGGATATGTGGGTCTTGGAACAGTGAGTGCTGCCACATGGTGGTACCTGTTTGATGAAGAAGGCCCACAAGTGTCTTTCTACCAGCTGGTGAGTTGCAAAACAATGTTGCGTCCTCATATAGGGTTTTGTTTCTGCTATATTTTGATATGTATCCCCTTCCAGCTTTCTTTACATTCCCCGCTGTTGGACACAGTCGTGTTTGGCGATCCCAGGGGTGTACAGAAACAGATGCGGTTTGATTGCACACAGGGTGGGGGCGAGGCCAAGGTTCTGCAGCTGTGCCCCCATCAGAACTGAGCTCCATCAAACCAGGTCGCAGGGGTTCTGGAGACATCCTGCAGACACACACTACAAACAAACAAACAAACAAACAAACAAACAGACTTAAGTTATAGTTTATCCCAACCTCTATCAAGCTGCTGAACTTCAATAGTAAATCTTAGCACAACAGAGCAAAGTGCAATAATTACACCAGCACTTTTTGCACTTCACACTTTAATGATTACACTTTTTAATAGTCATATTGTCTGTGTAGTCATATGTGTCCTTCCTTCATGACCTAAGATGCTTTGTTGATCTTATGTTGTTTTTATGTTGATTTTATGTCTATTTAAGAATGGTTTTCCTGTTACATATTTGTGTTGTGAAGCAACAGATTGTAGCACTTATGCCCAAGACAAATTTCCCCTCGGGAACAATAAAGTGTATTCTATTGTATTCACTAACTGCTGTCTGTCTCCCTCTACAGAGACACTTCATGCAGTGCACTGAGGACAACCCCATGTTCCAGGGCATAGACTGTGACGTGTTTGAATCCCGCTACCCAACAACCATGGCTCTGTCTGTGCTGGTCACTATAGAAATGTTCAACGCGCTCAACAGGTCGGTCATCTTCTGTTGTGATGTTAGGGTAAACACTCCTTAAATGTCACAGCTGTCAGATATTTATTAAAAAGAAGACACTGTCATCCCACAAGCAGCACTCCCTGCCCTTTGGGAAAGAATTACCCAGCTGTCTGAGGGATAACGGCATAGTTTCCATGCCAATAAAAACACATCCATCACAAACATCAACTCTTTTCACTGCTGAAGGGCTTAATGTTGCTGTTTATAACGCCTATACATATTTCTTTAAGATTCTGCATTTGGTAAATGTGGTAAAGGAATTATGATTAGCCACACATCTTAAAAAATGGAATATTGCTTATTTGGGGAGGAAGAAAATAAAAGGAACAGTGGTATGAAGGGAAAACTCCCCTTGTTTTTGCCAGGATTGCTCATGGAGCAAGTCTGTCTTTAGCTCCCTAAAGAAACAAATGCTAATGGCTCATTTAGGAAAGAATCTGAGAAAGGGAAGGTTCAAAGAAAGAGCTGCCTGACCAATGAAAATGTAATTCCTAACCTAGACAGTCAGAAAAACTGACATGTTTACATGGTTACTATCACCCATATAAGGAGCCAGACTTGGTTATTATGTGAGCTAGCTGAAATTGAGAATGGCGTTCATTTTTTTTGTTTTATTGTCCTGTTTACAAGGACTTTAAGGGGTGGCACTTTTTACTGAAATTACCTCTGTTTATGATGATTTCTTCTGGCTAAATGATTCTTAAAAATCTGAGTTGTGCTTCAAGAAAGGAACCTTTTTTGTAGCATATTATTTTGTTTACATAGGAGCTGATGCAAAGAAACTCCCGCACACTGTCTGTGTCCTGTCACACTTTTTTTTTTAAAGATTTTTTTGGGGCATTTCAGCCTTTAATGGAGCGAACAGATATATATGAAAGGGGAGAGAGAGGGGGATGACATGCAGGAAATCGTCTCAGGTTGGACTCAAACCCTGGACCTTCTGCGTCGAGGTATACACCTCCATATATGTGCGCCTGCTCTACCAACTGAGCTAACCCGGCCATGCACACTGTCCAACTTGCAAAGATAAATTTAATAACTGGCAACGTTTCGGTACTAGTTCTAGTAACCCTCATGGGTTTATAAGACACCAAAATGTCAATTGCAGTTCAAACACTGGACTACCATTGTTATCAATGATGCAGTCAATCCTTATGCCTACTGTTTCTACCTAATGTCTATATTTGACTGTAGTTAGTGATCCACTCACACTCTACTGTTGACTTATTATTGGCCATCTTGGCCATTTAGTGGTTGTAATGTATTGATGAAAGTGTGCACGTGTTATTGTTGTTATATTTAACATTTTTGCCTGTTGTGTGTACGTTGTCATATTGATAAATGTATTTTTAGTTTATTTCTCTCACTCCTCTGTTGTTATGTAATGATTGTATTATATGTTGGGACCCCTCGAAAACGAGATGATACATCTCAAGGGGTTTATCCTAATAAACTAATTTGAATATACAACATTTCACAAAATAATAGGTTATTTTAAAGCTCGTTATAAATTTAATAACTAGTACCAAAACATTGCCAGCTATTAAATTTATCTTTGCAACTTAGACAGTGCACAGGAGTTTCTTTGCAACTTTTGACCTACTCGCCCCCCTCCAACACACCTGTATCGCCTTATAGATGTGCAAATTATTTTCTGTTCTTAATAACGAGCTATAAAATAACGTATCATTTTGTGAAATGTTCGAACACTCCAACTGACATTTTGGTGCCTCATTAACACACGAGGGTTGGGCACTTTGTGTGAATGACACAGACATAAAGAATAATCAATCATCAATGTTGTTAGGATGCATTTACTGTAGTGCTACATTTGATTAATTGCAAAGGCATTATAACTAAATGTCGGCTTATTTCTTGAATCGTTTCGTGGTTGTAATTGTCCTACAATGAAACCTTGTGCGCATGCCAGAGTTGTTCTCGTTTGACCTTTGCAACATGATAGAACAACTTCCATGCAAGTCCCTAATGTCAAGTGGAGTCGCTAAGTTGTCAACATGTCTTGATCTATTAAAACTTCTCCCTGCCAGTTTGTCTGAGAACCAATCCCTGATCAGGATGCCGCCCTGGGTCAATGTTTGGCTGCTGGGAGCCATCATCCTGTCCCTCTCCCTCCACTTCCTGATCCTCTATGTGGAGCCACTGCCCGTAAGTATTCGTCCACCAGACACTTGGACACTCTGTCAGTGGTACTTTGGATCTATGGGCTGTTGTCATCATCATCATCATCATCATCAACTTTATTGCCAGACTCAAGGTCCATTCAGAAGACACAGACGTGACATACAACATACATTAAAAAGAGAAAGATAAACATATACAGAGAAATAAAGACAAAAGAAACAACAATACTGCATTTCTATAAAAGACACTTATACCAGTGTTTCCATAGTGATGATTGGTATCGTATGGCACTAAACCTAGGATTTGCCAGCAGCATAACAATGCTGTTCTGGGAAACTTTCAGGCGACAAATGAATTTGTAGATAAGACTCCTCAGTAATGCCTGGAAGGTGCTGACCCCTGCGTTACAAAACAGGTCACTTGCACTAGAGCACCTGGGTTTGTTGAGCAGTATCCTCATACAGTCATTTTAAGCAACCTTAAGCTTCTGCATGCTTGTCTTTTTAAACTTAGTCCATAAGGGAGCAGTATACAAAGGAGTGCAATATACTTTAAATAGACTCATTTTGACGTCATCCGTGCTCATGTGGAATTTTCTTACCAGCATGTTAGCTTGGGCATATAATATGCGACGCTGCCTGTATATATCCTCATCATCAGATAACTGATCTGTAATGTAGTGTTGTGAAGAGTGCATACTGATAATAATACATATCATGGTTTTAAAAAATGCATGGCCATATTTGGTTATAGTTTATAACCATCACTAATAAGCGGAAATTGATAGTTAATGAAACGTAAGTTAATGGTTATTGTACTGTTAAAAAAAAAATGAAGAAATGATTAATAATGTTTACTAATTGTTAGTAATGTTATAATTTATTTTAGTGTCATGTAAAATTATTAGTTTATACATTTAGAAAGATAGTTAATACTTTATCATGGTTCATAATTGTTTTGTAAACCATCTATAAAGTTTATTTGGATTGATATTATAATGGTTATAATAATTAGCTAATGATTAATAAGTGGTTTATAAAGCATCAAGTAACATTAATTTGGCCCCATTAAATCTTTTATGGAGCTCTATAAAAAGAGATAATTATTTGATTATTTGTGCACAGATAATAGCTATCTAACGTTTATAGAGGCTTTACAACATATTCATTAACATTAACAAGGTATTATAAAGTCCCTCTTTTCGGCTGGATGTCCATCACCTTCTATTTTCTTTGTGTTGTTATTCTAAACTGCGGTGGATTTCTGAGGACTGTGGTTAACTGCTCCTCAGATCTCTGCAGGGTAAATCCAGACAGCTAGCTAGACTATCTGGCCAATCTGAGTTTTCTGTTGCACGACTAAAACTACTTTTGACACCAAAACAAGTTCCTTCCTGAGGCTATTTCGCAGCGGCGCCATGGCTCCGTCCAGCGCTTAGCACCGCCCATGCTGATTGTGATTGGTTTAAAGAAATGCCAATAAACCAGAGCACGTTTTTCTCCCATCCCGGAATGCTGTGTGGAGTAGCCAGACCCTCCTCCGTAGTGCTGTGGAGGAAGTTCTGGCAATGCGAAACTACTCCGTGTCTACCCCGCCGCTCTCTGTCTAGCTATAACTGACTTTTTGATTACCTGTGTCTTCAGCTGATCTTCTTGGTGACCCCTCTGCGCTTGTCCCAGTGGATCGTGGTCCTGAAGATTTCCTTCCCAGTTATCCTCCTGGACGAGGCACTGAAATATATCTCCAGGAACCACCTAGAAGGTACATTGAGCATTTTTGGTCCACTTTCCTAACGAATTGTCCCATAAGAATGTGGGTGTAATGAGTCTGAAATATTTATAGTGGATGAAGTTTATTAAAAGTCAGTGAATGTTAAAAATCCTACTTTACTCTAATCCTACTGACAAGTCTCTTCTGCTCTTTTCTCTCCTGCATTTCTAATTCAGCCTAAACTCTTTTTTTTATCTCACCTTCTGTGAAAAGGTACTCTTTTACCAACCTTCTCATGCCTTCTTCTCTCTTTCCAGTAGAAACAGCTATAGACTGATCGCACTAGTTACCATGTATTCTAAATGATGTGTTGTTGTTGTTTTTTATCCCCGGCAGGTGATGAGGACAAGAAATATCGGAGGAGATGGCGACAGGACTAAGACCTCTCCCTCAACACACTCACACACTTAGACACACGCCTACCCTTTTCCCTTTACGAGCTAGGAACCTTTTCTCTCTCCCCTGTCCTCATTCCCCCACTTCTGCATGTCCAACAAACCACCACTAGAAATGAGCGGGGGGCTTGCATGAGAACGAGTGTGCAAGAAAGAGAGCATGCGTGTCTCCTGCAAGCATGGCTTTGTACGATTGTGTGAGTGAATGAGCACTGTGTGTGTGTGTGTGTGTGTGTGTGTGTGTGTGTGTGTGTGTGTGGTTGTGTGTGTGAACAGGCAGATGCAGATCTGTCTTTGTAGTTGCAAGAGCATGAAACAACTGCAGAAAAGAAGAAGATATAACTGCCCAGGGCTCTGCTTTTTAAAGATTGAGTTTCATTGAGTTTCTGACTGTATACAGTACAAACATAGTGGCGCAGTAACTGGACTTTGGGGAGGGAAGGAGAGGGAGGACAGGGGAACGGAGGTTGAGAATACTGGGTGGGATGGGAAGGGGAGGGGGGAGGACAATTTTGAAATTAGCACTGAGACCGAAAGAGAGAGTGAGAGGGCCAGATACTGGGGTACACACTGGCAAAAGAAGAGCATCAGCAAGTGTGACCCGTGTAGAGAGAGCCGTTGTTTTCGTGTGTGTCCACAAAAACATTATTTGGAGGTACCGCCCAGGCTTGTGCCACCCACACTACTGGCAGCGAGTTCCAGCCAGCTCTGCAGGGGTGCGGCCTTATCAGCTCAACAGTATCTCTGGCCAGTGTGTCACAGCGCTACTCCTTCATCGCTCTTTATCTTTACCTTTACCACATACAAAGTCTAACTCCCATTGATTGTTGTTTTACACAGAATGACTCTCCTTTTGCCTGTCTCGCTCTCTGTCTCTCTCTGTCTCTCTTTCTCGTTCTCTGTCGAGGAGGCAGCTGTGTTCCCGGAGGTCACGGCGTTAATCGTGCTCTTGAGTTAGGTCATGGAGATGTCGCTCCACCCATAGGTGTGAATAGCTTTACGCTGCTTGGCCGCTTCCTTGGCTCTTAATTTCGAGGAGCTGAGGTCAGCTCACAGACTTGGCAAACATATAAAAGAAATACCTAAATAAATAAAAATGTCAAACCAGCATATCAGTAGAGTAGTCGTCAGCAAGTCCACCCAGCTGGTTCTGTTAAGCCTCACTTTAATGTCCATCTGCTGTGCTGCCATTGGAGTTTTGGCTGTCAGATATCTAAATTAAAGGCAGATCTGAGCAAGAGGATAAAGCTCCATGACATTTTGTACATAATAATTGTCTTGGAGCACCATGTTGTTGATCTTCCTTTTCATTTCTTCAGTTATTTTTAACCCTGCACTAGTGCTAAAGCGTGTGCATATAGCCTTACTTGAATTAATTTGTCTGATTTGACTTGACAGGCTTTTGGGTGTTGAATGGCACGGATGATGTAGTTAAAGTAAGTTAAGAAATGGCAAGTAAACTGCTTGATTGTCTCACTCGGTCATGAATCATTTATATATTAAGCACATTTACTGTAACATCCATGCCTTATACAGCCCACTGCACCTCCACATTGAATATGTGGTCCAAATGAATGTGTTTCTGCTAGCCTTTAATCAGCCCCCGCCCTAACGTGCCCTAACAGTTCACTTCACTCTGATCGCCTGTGGTCTTACAGACTCTGAATGTCCACCTGGTCTGAGGCATGTTTAATAGGAAAGCCTTTTTGGTTGTGCTTAGTGCGCTGCTCCCTCAGCTCCTCCTGCTCTCTCAGTGCTTTAGCGACTCACTTCGGTATTGTTTTATAATGACTAAATAGTAATGTATTTGACTGAATGAACCCACGCCGTTTGGATTGTGTTTTTAAGTCTTAATTATGGGTTTTGTGTTGGGCCCTGGTGCTCTGTGGACTGGGTCAGTGGTGTGTTTGGTCTCTTGTTGCTTCCACATAGGGCAGAGTAGAGTGTGCACATTCAAAAAAAAAACTGCTGGAATAAAGAAATTAAAAAATGTCAATGAATTTAATCATTCTAATGCACAGATCTTCAATCAATTTAATCAAGGCAACTAAAGGCAACTACATTTAATTTAAATGAATTAGTTTTTGACAATGTGCATATCTTTCTTCTTTTTCTCTCCTTTTTTTCTTGCTTCCAGACCTGATTTCAACAAGCAGGACTGGTTTTCTGTCGTGTGGCATCAAGCATGGTTTAGAATCTAAAGGGAACTCCATCCTTAAACACTTCCAACATTAGTGACCAATCTGCTATTGCTTAGAGGACTGTATGTGTTTGTATTCATCTATTTTGTTGCTTGGTGATGGGTTTTTTTTCTTTTCTTACTCCCGGGGATAACTAGCCAAACTTAGATGGCATGACATCATCCAGTCAGATATTTCCAGTCCTACATGCTCTCTGGGGTTGTTCTTGGAAATGTACAGCAGACAGCAACAACTCACTTAAGTAGAAGTTGATGAAGCAAATTGAGAGAAGGCACACTAAAAGACATCACCAGACACACAAAACTATGAACATCAAAGAAGATTTAAGGGTGGAATATTCCTTCTAGTTTTATACCAGAAGCTGGATTTTGTGTCTAGTAAATAATGGCTTGATGTCGATTATATTGGACTAGGACTGCAACTGACCATTATTTTCATTGTCAATGAATCTGTTGAATATTTATTAATCAGTTTAATGGATTAGTTGTTTGGTCTATAAAATTTCAGAAAATGGTGAGAAATGTCGGTCAGTGTTTTCCTCAAATGTCTCGTTTTGTCCACAACTCAAATATATTCAGTCTACTGTCACAGGGGAGAGAAGAAACAAAAAACTATTCACATTTAAGAAGCTGGAATCAGAGAATTTCTATTCATAAAAAATAACTCCAACTGATTAATCGATTATCAAAAGAGTTGGCGATTCATTTAATAGTTGACAACTAATTGATTAATCGATAAATCTTTGCAGCGCTAGACATTTCATATAAACACACACACACACACACACACTATGGCCTATGTTGATAAATATATTAAATGTCAAAGACAACTTATTCTTAGGAGGCAAAAACAGATGCAGAACAACAAGTCGGTATCTGAAATGCCTCATCAGTCAGTGATACTCCAATGAATCGTATATCAAAATAGTTGGAGATTAATATAATAGTTGACAACTTATCGATTAATGGATTCATGTTTGCAGCTCTAAATTTGACATAAAACAGCCGTTACGTTGAGTTTTTGAGAATGTGGCCCCTCTGTCCCTGTCCCAGGTCTCCATGGCTCTGTAACATGCGCCAGCACTCTGGCCACTGGGCACTATAGGTCTGTATAGCCTTGTTATTTACTACTGAATCCTCAACTCTGTACAGAAGATGAGAATATGATCGCATGGAACCTTGTTACTGTAATAATAACCTATACAGTATATAATATTTAATTTTTTGATAACTTGCATCAATGAAACCTACTTACCGACAACACAGACTTGCGAGAAACCATTTTTTTTATTTTTCTTTGAGCACATGGTATCTAAGGATCTCCTTTTTTTGTTTTTGTTTTGTAGAATAGAAAGGTTGTTTCGTCATTGTTCCCATTTGGTTTTTACAGTTGTTGGGGTTTTGTCTGGTTGTTTACTGTAGGGAAAAGAATACGACGTTAGCATGTTTAAGATAGACAAGAATCATACTTACGCTGATTAAAGACGATGACGCTGATCATTTCGGGGATAGTTATCTGGGGTGAGAATGTTCAAGAAATTGTGAATGATCTGTGTCTGGTTTACACTGAGCGATAAGCAGTGATGAATCCTGGGTTATGAAGTTTTATGACTGTACATTGAAGGGCTTGGCGTGGATGCAGGCTCTAGAGACCCCCTGACAATCCCTTTGGGTCTGACAAGTCTTCTAGCATGGTACTCAAAGTCCTCTACCATCTGTAAAAGAATAACCTTTACTAACCGTGAAGGAGTGATCAGGTTCATATGAATAACATCTGAACAACCGTTCCTATTTTCTGTCTGTATAGACGAGTAAACAGTCTCTAGAGCCCGAGTTCCACCTCTGAGAAATTAAAAGGATTCTCTGTATTGCCTTGTTAATATTAATTGTGGACACATAATTTTATAAATGACAAACACGTGGAAATAAAGATAATTTATCTTGTTATTTATTCAGAGGGTGTGTTCTTTTTTATGAACTGTTTTAAATATGAGATATGAGAATATGAAACAGTTTTCCACAAAACCTCCTGTCAACAGTTTTCTGTGGAATTACTTCTTTGGTAGAAATAGTTCCAAAGAAAACTGTTGACAGGGAGGTTTTGTGGATTAACCTAAATGGTCCATGCCTTATGGATCCCAAACTAAATTCCATACAGAGATGTGACACTCTCATATCTCAAAACCTGGGCACATAGGATAAAACTATCTGCATGACTGTATATACCACAAGGGGAAGTGTGGGACAGAAAGTTTTAATCCTTTTCCCGGGGTGAGTGAGCACAAAAGTAGAAAGATCTCGGTCAAAATGTATTTTGCAAGTTACAGTTTGTCTTCATTATTTTGATGCAGTGTTAGAAACAAAGGAAGTATAGAAATAAATATAAATAAGGCCTAGAGTAGGTGGTACAGACACCAAAATGGATTCCATTTGCAAAATGGCAAGCACATGTCGCACATGTCGACAAAATATGTCACACCAACTTCTCATGACAGTGTAGAGTGTGCACATCCAAACAACGTGTACAAGTGCTGGATCAGAAAGCAAACGCCAGACAAAAGATCTGCACGCTGCACTGATAGATCCCAGACAATTACACTTAACAGAGCAACATTTCGATCTAACAGAGATCTTTGTCAGGCATCGTCAAATAAGCATCACAAATCAGAACAAGCGATATATATACAGTAGACACTAACACATCTCTCAGGTGCTTGTGATATCTGCGTGATTAAGAGTCAATCGCTCTTGGACTGAACCAATCAGAAGTATATTAGTACTCTTTATAGGTAGGACATAACATAACCTCTCCATCTGTGGGAAAAATATATACAAGAACATATTAAATATTTTTAATTGTTTCGGTAAAATGTCAAATGAACCACATAAATCATCCAAAAAGGAGCCAATGATAATAGAAACAAGTCCATAGAAAGTCTAAAATAAAATACAACTTTTTCCAAAAAGGGTTTAAAGGTGCCTAGGATTGTGAAGATCCAAGATTTAGCCAAAAAATTTGAACAATGACAACTTCTCAGTCTCTCCCCCCTTTCCGCTCAAGCCCAAAACGGTCTCCTAAGCCCCTCCCCCCACAAGGGAGAATGAATGCGTGTGCATGAGCAGTGATTGACACGCAGTTAGACACCCCCGTTAACAACTGTAACAGCACAATCAAATGCATCAAATCATAACTTTAGACTGGCAAACATTAAGTTGGAATTAAAAGACCATTTGAGGCGGTCTGTTTACTTCTCCACATCTTGCCTTTCTTTTACATCAGACCATCAATATCCTGCCTGCCCAGACACTTTAAGTGGGTTTGATTGGAGCTAACTTTATTTGTCTTGGTGAGCTCAAAGTGCCACAGGACACACATCTTACTAATAATAAAACCATAATAACTTAACTTATATAGATAGCACTTTTAAAAACATTAGTTTTCAAAGTGCTTCACGGCAGACAAAGCAAGAAAGGAAAGATAAAAAAGAACATTAAAATACACAATGCATGAATTATATAATATAAATACCATGAATATAAATGATAAGCTGAAAATGATATACATTTAAATGCAAAAAGGTTGGACTTGTTTTAAAGCGCTCCGATTTAAAACAGAGTAGGCCTACATACGTACAGAATAGGATTCATCTCATCTTTTTTTATTTATTTTTTTTATTCAGAATACAATTTACAGATAGTCAGTCAAGACAATTCATAATCAAATAAAACTATACATAAATAAGTGAAAATAATATAATATGAAAGTAAGTATGAAAGTAATAAACTAAACAGAAACAAACAAAAAAGGAAGATGGATTCATCTCATCTTGTTACCAACCCTACCTCTGTAGTGTCATCATGTCATCATCATTAAATCAGTGGAGTGTGTGCATTGAGGCGGTTGAACCAGCAGGGGGAGATGTTACACCACCTGGCCTGTATGTAGAAAGCTGTAAAGTCATGTCAGGATGTTTTATATGTACCCATCTTTCTCAAGTAGCAAGAGGGGGGAGCTGGTTTTGTTGTACATTGAAGACCAATCCTAGCAGTCTTTGCTGCTCGTGTCTTGAGCACACAATGTCAACACAGACGGATCAATCCCACTTTAACAGGACAGTCAGAGAGACTTTCTATGAAACAGAGAGCCACCAGCAGCCTTTAGATCTTTCAACTGTCTGCATAAACACGATCACTTGACATGCACCTACAGTACATCTGCCTGTCTGACTACCAATTACCACACAGCCACACCTACTTTGCCACGCTTCCTCAAATCTCACATGTGAGAATGACACACACATCCCTCTCCAGGGGAAGTTCCTGAGGATGAAAGTGGGATCCCAAGGGCTGCAGGGAAAATAGAAGAGGATCTCATTAGTTATTATTTCCACCCTGAGAGCCTCAGAGGGATGCAGGATAGGGTAAGTCAGCAGGGGCACTGCCCCAGTGAAAAAACACACACACACACACACACACACACACACACACACACACAGACACAATGAAACGCACAATGATAGAGAAATGAAGGAAAGGTCACACACAGGGACAAAGGTGTTGTGATGGAATAGGTTCTTTTGGTCTAAATGTGCCTGTTTTAATAATGTGCAAAACTTCTTCTAATTGAATCAGGTGCTCTGCTAAAGTCAAAGTCCTAAAGTCAGGACAGTGGTGCTCCAAAAGAACAAAGCATGGAAAGTGATCAGGGTTACTATTGCAATAGCTTTTTCTATACTTATGCTGAGATAAAAGACAGAAATGAATTGATTATACATGTTGATGAAACACTGATACAACTCAAGAAAAAACCTTGATGCCCTTGTGCAGGTGAAATAACAAGACCCTGGGGAGTTAAAATGACATCACACACACACACACACACACACACACACACACACACACACACACAAACAGACTACTGCTTCTATTGATTATGAAATGTTTACCTTTGTAAAAAAAACAATATAGAGTAAAACTTAGTTGGTTGCATTATAGAATCCTACAGAAAGTATCTATAGTATAAAATGTCTCTACTTTTAAACCAGGATTAAGTTCTAACAGAAGCAGGAGTCCCAGATCTTTGGTCATGCACCATGCCTACATTAGACTAGCTTGATGTGGCCGATCTTATATGCACATACAAGGCTGTGTGCTGCTGGCTGATTTGCACTATGACTCATATGAAAACAAGCGGAGGCTGCTCGCTGTGTGGCGGGCTCTTTGAGGACACTCATCCAGAAAAAGCCCCTGAGGACAGAAAAGGCTGAAAAATACTTCAAATTTGGGGGGTGATTGTGCTGTGAGGGAAGACCTTCTGCCCCTCGCCCCATGGTGTCAGCCAGCGTTGGGCCGAGGGGCTCAAGCTGCCAAGAAACTACATGAACTTGCAATGAACTTCCCTCCCGGCCTCGACAGTGGAATGGAAAGTACCCACCGGAACCCCTGTCTGTTTGGTCAACCAGCTGAGAAATAGTCTAATATACTGTGCAGTGTTGACAGTGACTGGAGGCTAAAGCTAGTAGCGGTGGAAGAAGTATTCAGATCCTTTACTTAAGTAAAAGCACTAATGCCACACTGTAAAAATACTAATGTTACAAGTAAAAGTCCTGCATTAAAAATGTTACGTAAGTAAAAGTATTTAAGTATCATCAGAAAAAGTACTCAATGCAGAAAAATCCTCACATTTTAGAAACTGGAAACGATCCAAACAGTTCTGTCTATCCACTGAGAGTGATTAATCAGCTAATCATTTCAGCTGGACTTGTAGGCCATTATATTGTTGAGTAGCTTAATTTATAATAAAGCATTGCAAAAATCTTAATGTGTAAAGTAACTAGTAACTAAAGCTGTCAGAAAAATGTAGTGGAGTAAAAAGTACAATATTTCTCTCTGAGATGTAGTGGAGTAGAAGTAGAAAGTGGCATGAAAAGAAAAGAATCTAGTACATTACAAGTACCTCAAATGTGTACTTAAGTACAGTACTTGAGTAAATGTACTTAAATACAGTACTTGAGTAAATGTACTTGTTAATGTAAATGTTACATTCCACCACTGGTTCTAGACAAATGCCACCAACATGATGGCTTTTTAAAATTGATTTCTCTCGAAATCCATTCTCCATTATCTATCACTCCACTGCAGTAGGAGACTTCAGTCTAATTCACCAGCAGCTCTGAAGTGTAAATGTATGTGAATGTGAGGTGAAAAAGCCCTGCTAAGCAAACATCCCTTAGGGGGGGAAAAAAAGGTTAAATGCGTCTTCAGGTAATGTATGTAATTGATTGTGATGGCTATCGTTGATGAATTTACTGCCTACAACATGCTCCGTAGGCTACAGTGGAGTCAGTTAATTAGATTGTTACCCTCTGCAGTCACAAAGCTGTTCTGCTTATCTTCACTAATTACTCAGACGTTCATTTATTTGAATTCTCTCAATTGGGAAATGAAATAGAAACATGGCCAGTAGAGGCGCTAGCTGCACTTTTGCTCAATAAATCCACTGTTAGTTAAATCCAATATTTAATGGAGGAGCAGTAGGTAGAGAATATTCACACATGTGGCATCTGTGGTTATCAAAACGTAAAATCTAATTGTCATGCGCTCATAATGCAACATTTTATTATGTAAATCCGAAATGGTGATATTAGTAGCCTATAATATAGTGCAGGGAATAATGGCACGGTACTGGCCATGCTGTGGGAACAGGGCGGATCTTAGGACCCATGGATTCATTTCTTGTCGAATAATAAAAGTTGGGGTTATCTGTGTGCTGTCAACGTGCTTCAAAAGCAGTCTCAAAGTGTGTGAGAGCAGCCCTTCCTCTGCTGTGTGCACGTTGCAGTGGTGCAACAATAGCCAGCTGCGGACTGGTAGTATGTACATTCAGCCGCTG
Organism: Sander lucioperca; assembly: GCF_008315115.2. Lineage (NCBI taxonomy): Eukaryota > Metazoa > Chordata > Actinopteri > Perciformes > Percidae > Sander > Sander lucioperca. Next base: position 6,457,710 of record NC_050185.1, read on the forward strand.
GGTGTCTGCGCTCTGGCTCTAGTGAGGGAGGTCTGTCCGTGGTTTCCGGAAGAGAGGGTGTGACACATGGGACACACACACATACACACACACACACACACACACACACACACACACACACACATCTCAGGTCAGCCACAGCTGATCCTCAGAAACACTTATCGCACAGAAGCGTGTACGGATCCTCTGTGTTAACGATCGGCTGTGAGTAGAGTGAATCAAACAGGCACCGCGCGTGCATCCAAACGGGACATCCCTCTCCCTTTGACTTAACACGCCTGACTACTCCTTTGGGTGAGTGAAACTTTTAAGATCGTCTCATTTCATTCCTGTTTAGTCACAGGGCCGGCAGGTCGCTGCTGTGTAAAATATGGGGAAGTAAATCCGCTTGTGCATTGCAGATGGATCACACTGCACGCGCGCGCGCGTGTGTGTGTGTGTGTGTGTGTGTGTTTCCCCGCCGTGTTTTATTGTTGTTCAGTCATTGAATTGTTCACTGTCGGGCACATAAGGCTATTGACTCCTCTGCAGTTGCACAGGATTTGAACCACTTTACACACGCGCGCGGGCACGCACTTTGCGCCGTGAAATTGAAAGCTGCACTGACTTGCACGCCATTTATGTGCCAATTGATCTGGGTCATGCACCTGTCGTAAAATGCTGTATCCTCACACCTCTTACATAGGACATTTAGCTGTTATAAACTGGGGTCCGGGGTGGGGGGGCCACCAGGGGCCTCTCAAGGCGACCAAAGGAGGTCCCTAACAATTAGAGGATTTCGTCAGACAGGGATCTCTGCTTTGATCACAGGTTTCCCCCTCTGACCCATCCTCATAGGAGTCCGTGTGTATATCTAAGGTTCCTGATATGAAGAACTGAAATGATGTATTGATTAGTCAACAGACAGACAATTAATCAGCAACAGCACTACTGGTTATTGAGGCCATTTGTCAAGCATAAATGCCAAACATATGCTGGATCCAGCTTCTCAAATGTGAGGATATGTATATTTTTCTTTCTGTTGTTTATATTATAAATTGGATATCTTTTAGGATGTGGACAGTACGTTTGACAAAATAAACAATTTAAAGATGATCTCTTGGGCTCTGGTTAAAAGACATAAGGATTATTCAGTATTTTTGTTGACAAAATGATTAAACAATTAACAAGACAAGTGGAGGTATCGTTCAATAATAACAATAGAGGTTTGTGGCAGCCCAAATGAACATGTTTAGGGACCCTGGTTGACCTGTCATTCTAAATGTAGTACTGCACATTTGTTATTTTTATTAGGCCTATTTTGTGACATTTTGTGACCTCATTTAACAGAAAGTTACTCAGGTTTTGTCGGTTTTAAGCAAAAAGAAACAACAAAACGTGGTTTCACTGCTTTAAAATGACTTGGTGTCTCATTTAAACAAGCGATGGCTTCATGTCCGCCTCAAATGGTGCTCATTTTACCCTGTTAATCCCTCATTCATGAGGCACGGGGCTGAATTGTTCCTTTTGAATTGACTTGAAGGGTGACTTCAGAATGAATCGACTCTCCTGCGCTGCACCTTGAAACAACAATTACATGAATGACATGCAACAAATTACAGATTACATTACATCCACTTTTGTTCCTAATGCCTGACGAATGAATTAGTAGAGTCTGCTCTGCATAGTGTCTGCTCAGCAAAGAGAAAACCAGTTTCACTTATGGTTGGTTTACTTTGACACTATGTTGATCTTCACAGGCCAATATTTAGAATGAGCTCTACTGAATTGGCTGGAGGCTGCATGTATTGCTGCAGACAGAGCAGTTCTTTCCTCTTGTGCATTCATATTACGTTTTGTATGCAACTATATGAGCATTAAATGCCAAACATGGGACTGTGACACGGTGTATGACGGGCTTGTATCAGGCCTAAGAGCAAGATTAAATGCTGTTCCAATCCAAAAAAACCCAGGATCATGTGGCTTGCTTGCATTTTGTCCTGTTGTACCTGTGCAATTGCTGAATCTTGCCGCAAAGTTGTGGTTTGTCCAGTCATGTGTATGTGGAGAACAGAAAATAGAAAACAAAATGTTCCCAGAAATGTGCCAATAGCTGTTCTTTTCACTATGGATATATTGGTCTGGATGGGTTTTCCCCACAGGAAGTGTATATGTATGTATGATTGAAAAGAACAAGTTTTACAGTGGTGTAATGTCTTGTGTCATTTTGACTTGTGCTTGCATGTTTTCTATGGTTTGCTTGGTGTAATTTAGCAAGTCCAGCGTCACTTCTGTTTCTTGTATTGCTGAATGTGCTGACGGCTGTAACACTTCTTCACGTGGGCTTTGGTAATCATACCAAAGCTGCGACCCAGCTAGCAAAAAAAAAAAGGACACGTCAACAGCTCCCAGCTCCTTTAGCCCCTCTGGGAAATCATTTTAGTCAGGCAGGGGGTGGGAACGAAATCAGCATTGTGTGTGTATCCCTGTGTTAACGTATGCCGGTTAATGTGTATTAGTATTACTACCTCAGTGTCATGAACAGTTTTACATAGAGGCCTGGACATCATTCACCCATATTATGTCAAGCACAGCTAAACTCTGAGAATCGGAGAATAAACAGAAAGCGTGTCTGCTCTTTGACTGGTCTGTGCTGGTCGTGAACACTGCTGTACCCTAATGCTTCTCTTATTGCAACAATTGTCAGCCATCATGATCACTAAATCATAAATCAATGTATAGCTACGTACAATCTGCAGGAAGTCCAAAAGACCTTTTATATTCTCTGTGTGTGTGTGTGTGTGTGAGAACCACTCAGAATGGATAAAAATTAAAATCAAAATCATTTCATGACCTTAGGGTTAGGCATTAATATGGTTTGGCATATAACCATTGTACCAAGGTATGAGTGTACTAAAAGACTATAATTAAAAACGCTAGCAGTGTGTTGATGTCAGCGTAGCACTTTGGTCCAGACTAAAATATCTTAACTATTAGATGAATTGATTTGAAATTTTGTTCAGACTTTTTTATTGTCATGCTTATCGGTCTTGCCAGCTCAGGTGTCATTGTTACAGGTATTCTGTACTCTGGACAACAGTGAATTAAAATTAGCAATGGCTTTTTTTCCTGGCGTTAACATCAGAAAACAACTGTCCAGTCAGTCTAGTCAGAGCAGAGTAATGCTGCGTATCGCCAATGATTTCCTGAATCGATTCGATTTCGATTCACATGGTCCCGATTCGATTACATTTTTAATTCAATATCAGTTAGGTTAGGGAACCAATACAATACCAATTTTGCCTAGATACAAAAGATATTATCGGAGAACTTATGCTGTAAATTGTACAAGCAAGAAACAACCCTCAAATATTTTTCATAATGCACCAGGTTAATGTTTACATTAAGAATTGACCCCCAAAAAGATTTGACCCACAAAAAGGGGGTCAATTAACCACATCCATGGCAAAAAGGCATATATTAAAGGTCAATTTGGGGATTTTATTCATTTAAAGCTACATTGTGTAAGAATTTCTCCCATCTAGCAGTGAAATTGTATATGACAACCAACTGAATATTACTTTCTAGCCCCCTCCCCCCCATTCCGAGCGTGTTCTAACTCCTACGGTGGCCGTATTATTCCAAGCAGTACGACTTTGTCTGTGAGTGTTCCTTCCAGTGTAATAATAGTTTGACGTTATTTTGGTACCATTTCATTGCTAACATCAGCTACCAGGTTCCCAAACATATGCAAGCTAATGTTAGTAAAGTATCAGTGCTATCGTTATTCTGTTTATTGTACAAGATTAAAAGTGTAAGGCAATGTTTACATCGTAGGAGAGAAGCAACGGAGGTTTGGGTTTTAATATATTTCTCTGAGCAGAATGAACAATCATGTCAGTGAAACCGAAATTAGCTCTTCGTATCTCAATCGTTTACACGCAGCTGTTCTAGCTGTAGCTAGTCTGTGTTACAACTCCATTACGTGAGTTGTTTGCCAGGGAAATCATGACAAATATGATTAAATTTATGTTACAAGGTAGACAATCCTTTTTCAGCATTGACACGAGGAAAAGTATTCTTAGACAACGTTCTAGTGTTATGCACAACCATGCAACCAAGCAACTATAAAACTTTGAATTTACACAAATAGGCAGAATTACCTGTCGAGAAGAAAGCAGGCAACTTCGGTGTCCATTTTAAAATCCTTGCTCTTTATGAGCTCTTTCCATCTTGGAAAAGCCACTCCAATATTAACCTTGGTCTTGTTGCTTTGCCTGTCGCGTTGTCGTTTTAATTCTCTTTTTAACTTCCTTGGCGCCTCCATTACATGTCCTAGATAGGCGCTCCATCTTCAACCGGCTTTCAAATCTGAAGGCAGTCACTGAGTAATCTTCTCCCCCTCCCTCCCTGGCATTCGTCACGGTGCCAGTGAGTGTAAATGTGCGAAACGCAAAGGTATGTCCCTCTTTGGCTAACGTATTTTAAAGATGGAGGTGCAACATGGTAGAATACATTCGAGCGACTCGCTCGTATGTATTCTGAATGATTCTGAATGGCCTATTCTACGCATACGAGAATACTTTGATTAGTTGGTGGAAGTAATTACACATGAATGAGCACATATTTGTGAAAGAACAAAGGGTTTTTTGCTAAGAATCAACTCAAAAAATTACACAATGGAGCTTTAAAGCAGCCATATTATGCTCATTTTCAGGTTCATAATTGTATTTTAAGGTTGTACCAGAATAGGTTTACATGGTTTAATTTTCAAAAAACACCATATTTTTGTTGTACTGCACCGCTCTCTCTCACTGCTGCAGATCCTCTTTCACCTGGTCTCTGTTTTAGCTACAGAGTGAGACCTCTTTTCTTCTTCTTCTTCTGTACTATCTTTGATTGCACTGCACATGCCCAGTAGCTCAGATGTAGATCATGTCAGCTAGCTAGCTCCATAGACAGTAAAAGAAAGGCTGTTTCTACAACTTCGGTCAGTTACAAGGCAGGATTAGCTGGGAGACTTCTAAATGAGGGCGCACATGAAAGTAGTTCTTTTGTAGATTATGGTGAACTTGTGTGTGTTGTAGCAGTGCTTTGCTATTGAGAACGAGGTAGCATGCTAGCGTTAGCATGCTAGCATTAGCATGCTAACGCTAAAGCTACGAGCTAATGGTTGCGGTTAGCCTGCTCGTTTCGGCTTGTGACGTCACAAGCCGTGCCGATTTTGAACAGCTCACCCAGAGACTGAAGGCAGGACACATTCAGAAACCGTATCTCACTCTAAACAGCATGGGTGGATTTTTTTCAAAGTTTGTATGTGTGTGGAAGCACCAGAGACACAACATAACACCCCAAATCCCAGAAAAAGTGATTTTTTTTTCATAATATGGGCACTTTAAGAGAAATTGATTAATTGGAGAATCAATTATTTTAACCCAGCCCTAGAGAAGAGTATGTGAATTAAAGCAACAGACACACAGAGCTACAGATTTATGAGAGGCCAGAGACTGCCTACTTTGTATCTGTGTGTAAACGCAGCATTAGTCTTTTTATTCTGCCTCTCTCAAGTCTCCTAACTTTATGCATGTATAATACTTTATTGCTGGAGTACCCCTTTAAATTGAGGCTTCTGATTGTGCCAGAGTCTCTCGCCAACTCTTCCTTGCTTCCCAGCTCTGAGGCAGCAAATGTTGTTACCCTGGACACAAATCAGGCCTTCACTTAAACAACACATGCTGTAGTGATTCTGTAGTATTCGGTGCATACTGTACAACTAAGAAATCATACACAAAATGAAAAACAACAAGACATTGAGTTTAACATTGATAAATTAAGACAAATATCCACATGAAGTTCAAAATTGTTCAAAAGGTTCAACTTTCATTTCTGTGTAGTGAGTGGCTGCCATAGGAGCTCACAAACATGCATACACCAAATAATTTCACTAATGACTCCACTGAGGCTGCTTCCAGGAAACAAGCCGCCCAATCAGGAGGAAGTATGCACAATATAAGCAGTGCTGTTTACCTCATACTGGTTGTCATTGCTGCTATGGACTTAGTCTGTGCAATAATGTTTACATTTTCAGTCTTTTTTTCTTGTCAATCAGACAATAAGATCTCTGTCTTCACTACCTCACCACCACTCAACTCATTTTTCAATAATTTTTCAATTTTGCATCATATTTAGAAGTATTACACTTTTACTATAATGTTATTGTTCTTATTCATTTTGTTTCCTATACCCATATTTTAGAATGACAATGAGGGGATTTTAAGGAAGGGGTGCAAAATTAGCCAGGATTACAGTAGTTGTGTATGTTCTGTAAAATATAAGCCCCCATTGCCCTGACTGGTCCCAAAAGTAGCCGAAGAGGAATTGACAAAACTCAATCACTTTGTGATCTGTGACCTTGTGATTTTGTTTGACAAGAGCCGATAAATGCATGGGAATACAGTATGCATCTGTCAGATCTTTGAATGATCCCTGGCTCCTCCTGTCACATGTCGAAGTGCCCTCAAAATTTAAACTAAAGATACTGCCACTATTGTGCATAATCAAACAGTTTTTGGACATATTTGTGGAAACTGCCTCTCAACTTCAAGCCTCTCAGTGGGCGTTTTCCATGGTAGCAGTTTAACAGATAATTTGGCTGATTTAAATCCAGCTCTGTGTTATCTTTGTGTGGGCAGTGTATGCGGATGAACGCTGTGTGGCTTTCTCCGTTGCCGCAGCGCACAGATTTAGGAGCAGCCAATGTCTGCTAATATCCGCCAAATGCTGTGAAACTCGTCACGGAGGTCTGCTGAGATCAAGTGGATCTTGCATATCTCGGCAGACCTTGGCTGCACTGAGCTCCGTGCACTGGGGCCACAGAAGGAAGCCGCACGCCATTCATGGAAACGCACTGCCCACACAAAGATGACACAGAGCTGGATTAAAATTGGCAAAGAATAAGAGTCATCGGCAACAGGCATTATAGCACATCGTATTGAATACGTTGTTGTGAACAGAATGCATCAATAATGAAAACAGAACGGCACAGAGAGGAGGAAGAACTATGACCAAAAAAGTCATAAAAAAACCTATCCAGGCACTCAAGGTTGATGAATAAAAGGCCTTTAATTAAAAAAGAAAAGAAAATGGGCACCCTGCTGTAATTGAATGGTACCTTTCACTCTTGCATATTTGCATCCCATTCCAAATATGATTCAAATGTCAGCTACATTAAAAGAAACGTCATTGTGAAACTTGAAGTGAGACAAGTCAGTTACAAATGTTTTGAGGTTTTTTTGTGTGTGAGAGTGAATACATAAATACATTTCCAGGTCCTCATTAATTAGTGCTTTGCCAGGCGCACAACCCCATCTGCATAATAGCCTTCATTATTCAGAGCACGACCAGTAAGGACTCTGGGGGTCCTCACATCTTTTAGTTAACCTCATCCAAGCACTTCTCTCCCATTCTCATTAGCCTGTGTGTGAGAGGCATCAGCATGAATGAGACACCCACTGGGAACCTACAATAGTTGAGTTCTTTTATCAGAACATCAGTTCTAAGAAGGTTGAAGTCAAACCAAAATCGTTTAGCAAAGAAAACAAAGAATCCATTAACATGTTGTTTAACCAACCTACTGCCAATCGGACAGATTTTGTATTTTGTATAAACAATTTGTTTAAGTAGCTCAGTTTGACAAAAGAGACCATGTTAACAGCATTATCAGGCAGTGAATATATGAGTAAAAGTGACACTGCTGCAGCTTTGTCGAATTCTCTTGCCTCGTCGCTAGAGCTGGGCGATATGGAGAAAATCAGATATGATATTCTTGACTAAATACCTCAATGTCGATATTGCGACGATATTGTAGGGTTGACAATTGGTGCTTTAACAAAATATCTTCACAATTAAATTTTAGATAAATTATCATCAATAATGTGGATATGACTGCGTGGGTAAAGGCAAATAATAGAACCGCTAGAACTGTCTAACTTTAGCCTTTTAAACCAGGAAAATACTACAAAACTTAATCCATATTACGATATCCAAAATCTAAGATAATATCTAGTCTCATATCACAATATAATATAATATTGATATGTTGCCCAGCCCTACTTGTTGCCTCAACGTTGAATATCTCATAGTTCCAAGTAAATCTTAAATTCTCTTAAAATGTTGTATCTGAATGTGTTATTTAAATGCCCTGATAGCTCAAGATGTCATTGTGGGCTGTGTGTCCCCAGAGCCCTGCTGTACTATCCATATGGCCGGTGGGCTAACTGAAATAATTGATGGCTGGTTGAGTTTGTGTCTTTCCTCTTGTCTGTGTGCTGTCCAAAACTCTTCCACAGATCCTGACACCACTATTCCTCTGTGGCCACTTGTCGCAGTGGACTCCTCTGGGTTTACAAAGTCGTGCCTCCTCTCCAGGTTACCTTCTGTTCTACATAATTTCCTTTCCACACACTCATAGAGGCTGTTATAGTTGGCCACCCAACCCATATGTGGCAGCTACAGTAGTAATGAGTCAATAACAGATGGTATTTTCTTTGTTGTCTATTTTTCTTTACATCTGATTTGAGGGTGGACTTACTTGTGTGGTACACCAGGGGTGTGTTGCACACAATAGGGGGTGTGCGGCACACTCTAGTTTATAGTTCCAAGTAGCTGAAGGTGTTAACTTTCAGCAAGGACTTCCTAAGATAACACAGTATATTTATTTGTAAGGTGCAGCTGACCCATATGTATTGCAATTGTTGTATGCATTTTAATACTGTAGTATTGTAATTGTTTGTTCATGGTTTCAAGTCATTCTAAGTTATGCTATCGGCATGGCTCTAGGGATGACAAGACGTTTATCTGACCACTACGCACGGCTGTGGCTATTTATAGCATCACATGTATCTATAAACCATCATCGGTGGTGATGTCGTCATCATTATTAATAAACGTCCGAAAGATTATTAATGATTTAGTTTACAGAACTGATATTGACAAGTGCTATACTTTAAAAGATGAAACAAAAACAACATAAACACAGGGCAGTATAGTAATGCCTCATACGTTGCCTGAAAAAGCCTGATAAAATGAATCACATAAATTATTAAAGCTGGGGTAGGCAGATTGTCTATAGAAAATCATGTCTACCCATGGTCACATATTTTCGCCACCACAACAAAATTTCATTATTTTTTGCTAACCATGCTGGGGGCAGGTAAACTGGGTAAACCCAGCCCGATCTGCCGGCGATTTGATTTCACCCTGCAGCTCAGGCTGGAAACCTGTACGTTTATCTATCCTGCTTCCGTTACAAATTTGCGGGAACCAATCACAAACTGGCTTTTTGTTTACGTTCAACAAGCCGGCCACCGAAGCGCAGCAACCCGTTGATGCCGCTATCGCTGCTACGTCACCCGGATCGTTGGTCTGATTGGTTGAAGGACTATCCAATTGCGTACAGAGTCATTTGAACTATGCCCGTTGATCACGCCTCTTGTGCAGAGAAAATACAGAGCAGACTCCCCTAATGTTCTAATGACTAATGTTCAATCTTAAAAGGTTGAGCTTGGTCTGGTGATAGCCAGACTAGGGGGCAGGCTCTGGAAATCGCAATGTTGGCTGGTCAAATTGTCAACTTATCCAGTACTTTGATTTGTGACCAAAAACCAACAGAACTAATGACATTCCCATGAGCGTCACATTGTGTGTAGTGTAGGGCTGCAATTAACAACTATATTAATTGTCGATTAATCGGTTGATTATTTTCTCGGATTTGTTGTTTGGTCTCAGAAAATGGTGAAAATTGTCCATCAGTGTTCTCCAAAGCCCAAGATGACGTTCTCAAATGTCTTGTTTTGTCAACACTCAAATATATTCAGTTTATTGTCATAAAGGAGTGAAGAAACTAGAAAATATTCACATTTAAGAAGCTTGAATCAGAGAAATTACTCAAACCAATTAATTATCAAAATAGTTGGTGATTAATTTAATAGACAACTATTTGATTAATCTTTGCAGCTCTAGTTTAGTGGTAATTAGCTAATGTTGGCATGCTTACACGCTTAACTAAGGAACTGAACATCGTAAACATACCTGCTAAAGATCAGCATGTTAGCATAGTCATTGTGAGCATGTTAGCACTAAGCTCAAAGCACCACTATGCCTAAATACAGCTTCACATAGGCCGAATTGCTGTAGCCCAGCTACCACCACCCAGCCCAGGCCCCCATCCATTCTTTGGCATCGGCAATCGATGGAACTCAATATATGTTGTGCCCTGACCAGATGTGTCCACATCTCATTGCTCCGTTGATCTGACTCCACTTCGCTCTCCTCGTGTGATGTTTGCATAGCTACTAAAACATTCTTAGACTCCTGTGTAGCTACTTAGACATTCCCATACTTCTTGTCTGAAAAACAATCGCATACAGAACATTGCGTGCATCTTAGCCCGATGTATCATATTTTCTACGTACTTTCTTTTATCTATCACTCCCGCACTCCCCTTTGTACCATCTGCCTGTTTCACATACTTGAAGTGGTCAGAAGGGCAACACAATCTTTCGCATACAATTTTTGTTTAAACTTTCTGGACCTAAAAGCCTGCCGAAGCCTACAGCTTTAAACCCTACTCATTACATGGTGTGGTGGTTATTCTAATAATTCTAAAACTAGATCTGAAGTAAGGCTTCACTCAACAAATTCTTTTAAGTATGTATTTTACTTTGCGCAAAGAAGGTTTAGTTCAGTCTGAGAGAATGCAGCATCCTTATCTAGTTTCTACAAGGCTGAAAAGAGGGGAGGGAGTATTGCAAACACATTTGTGCTGAAGACAGAAACTGTAAAATGGTTAAAGCAATAGAACTAAACTGTAATTTACCATTAATTAAACAACAATATATAAGAGTACATAAGTATTAATTCTATGTTTTTCTTTTTTTAAGATCAATTTTTTATTACTTTTTTATATTTTTAAACCTACAGAACAGACAAACACAATTGAACAAGAACAACAACCCTCTCCCACCCTCTGCGGAAAACAAACAAATAACAAAACAGAAAACAAGAAAACAAACAAATAACAAAACAGGAATCAGGAATCACACCTTGCCTAGTCACTCTCCTCTAATTCTTGTGATGCTGAGGTCATTAGGACTGTAGGGGTCAGTAGGAATTTGACATCCTATCACATCAGATATTATTGATGTTGTTTTATTCCAAAACTCATGCACCTGTTCACACTCCCAGACCATGTGCAGGAAAGTTCCAGTTTGTTCAGGTGGACAGAACCTACAATAGGGAGTGGGAATGACTTTAGAGACGTATCTCTTCTGAGGAGTCCAATATGTCCTATGGCATATGTTGAAGTGGATCTGCTGGTGATTTGGGTTCTTGGAACAGTGGGAAATGTTGTCCCAAACTGTCTCCCAATTAATTACGTTCCCCTCCGGGCTCAGCTCTCGCTCCCATTTCTTTACTATTGGGAGTTCTCCTACAGATACTTGCATCAGTTTAGCATAAATCCTGGACACTAATCCTCTCACCGGAGAATCAACAAACCATTTAATGATTGGGTGCCCCTCAAGACTGTTCCCCCATGGTACTCCATAACAATTTAGGGCTGATCTTAAGCGGCAATAAAGGAAGAAGGATGTCCTAGGGACCTCAAAGCTAGCTCTCAGGTCCTCAAAACTTAACATACCTTCATCATTGAATAGCTGGTCTAGAGTATAAATACCTCTGTCACTCCACTGGTTATAAACAAAAGGTTTGTTACCAGACATTAAGTGTATGTTGTGCCAAATTGGGGTGTTCAAATGCTACTTATTGGTGTAGCGTAGTTGCTCCTCGACCTGTTTAAAGTTGGTCAATGTGTGGTGATAATAGGGCCATAGGCTAGCATACACTTTTTTGGACACACACCTGCAAAGGTGAGGTCTTGCAGTCTTAGAGAGTCTTAGGTGACTCGAGTCTGTCCGGTGTGTCCCGTGCCGTCAGCCGTCTGAGGAGCCGTCGGCCTTCATTTGGGCCGACCCGACATGTTCAGTCCGGAGAGGGCAGTCGGGACTCACCCGGAAATGGCAAGCGGATGAGCCTCTCAAAATCTGACGAAAATCTTTTAAACTAACCTTTGTCAATCTGAAATGAAGACAGATTCAGCAACTGCATGGCCTATTTCTCGCTTAAAATGTTTTCAGAAACACGTTTCGGTGAACTATTTTAGTACAATATGAGATCGTATTCTGAACAAGCCGCCATGACAGTCTGGCTGTGAATTTCTGGAGAAAAAAGAACCACGTGACGCGTTCGTCCAATCAGCTGCCGGTTTTCATTTTCTGGGAAATAATCAGACTGTTAATGAAAACAATACAGAGCAGCGCCGCCTGCTGCTATGGAGACGTATTACGTTTCGTGCACGCGCAGTGTGTTCTGAGGCATTTTTTGGACCTCGGGGATCCGACTGATCAGTCCGACTGCCTTTTCTGCCGACGGTCTTTTTGGTGTGTCAGCACCTTTAGACTTAGGTTTTGCTCTATTTCTCTCCATGGAACTGTAGATGAGGGGTCCATCCACACTCTGAGGGCCCTTAGCTGAAAGGCTCTGTGGTACACTTTAAGGTTGGGGAGGGCCAGGCCTCCCGTGTTTGTGGTACATTGCAGGGTAGAGTATTTTAGCCTAGGTTGTTTATTATTCCAAATATACTGCCGAATTACGGTATCAAGTTTCTTCCAGAAATGTATTGGTGGGAGTAAGGGGATCATTGTACTTAAGAAATTCACACAAGGAACTATGTTCATTTTAACAACAGCAATCCTGGACCGTAGTGATGCCGGCAGCGCAGACCAATTGGCCAGATCTCTTTTGAACACTACTTAATATAGTTTCATAGTTGTCCTGGACAACTCGCTGTAGGGATGCGTGAATGGTGACGCCCAAATATGTAATTTTGCTTTGGGTTGGTATTGTATCACTAATAGCTGATGTCGCCTGTCCGTTGTTCAACAGAAGAAGATTAGATTTGTTTTAATTCTATTTCCAACCAAGATCTGTGCTGACAGTACTTTCCTCTTCTGTGTCTTTACGCTTGCCTATTTCTGCTCAGGTCTCCTTTCTGCTCAGGCCCCTAGAAATATCCCTCTGTGTGGATGAAGGTATTGCATGAAAGAGCAGAGCTGGTAATCTTCTTGATGAAATCCTGGAGGAGTGAGAAGCAGAATCTGACCCTAGGCCAGGACACTAGTGGTCTTCTTTTGAGAATGCAACTTATTTTAGTGAGCAAACCGTTCCTCACCTCCAATCCACTTCTGGAGACTCGACCAACCTTGTCTCCCCTCTCCTGGCTCATGCATCTAAATTTCTCTTTGTAGCTTGCACCAGAGTGGAGAATAAGAGACTCTTCAATGCTGCCGCTAACATTATTGATGAAGAGAGAAAGAGGCTCACTGCTCAGAGGCCTGAAATTGTTGTATTTCTCAAAAAGAATCTGGCCCTCTAAAACGCAACTGGCACATGAGATGAGGGCTAAGTAAAAAGCTGCTCACATCAGCACAGCCAGTGAAAGTAAAATCCCAGCTTGTAAAATGGAGAAATTGAGTGTCTTGTGCGAAAAAAAACAAGTCATTTTTACTGTGTAAGGTTACTGAATTGTAGTAGCTTTATGTTCCGTTGCTCTTTGGTAGCCTGGGGAGGACAAAATAATAGTTCAGTAATAACAGGAGAATGTTCCGACGTCATGCTGACTTCTTTTTGTGATTATTACATGATTTTACGATGTCATGAAAACTAGCTAGTAAAATCCCAAAACAACTTTCCTGTGGTCGGGGAAAAAACCCAGCAAAAATAAGTGAATCTTTTAAAAAATCATCTCAACCTGCTGATTTTATTTCTCGATTATAATCGATTTAGTCTATAAAATGTCAGACATTGGTGAAGAATATCCATCCAAGAAGATACCTTCAAATGTCTTGTTCTGTCAGACCAACAGTCTAAAACCCAAAGATATTTAGTTTATAATTATATGAAACAGAGAAAAGCAGAACATCTTCATCTTTGAGGGGCTGAAAACAGCATTTTTGGGGCATTTTTGCTTGAAAAAAGAGATAGAAATCAATAAGTAATGAAGTTGCCGATGCAGTACCACGTGCAAATTATTAGTATTAAAATTGTAGATTTTTTTTTCTGCCGATCGACTGATCCATTAATCGGCTAATCGTGGCAGCTCTAGAAGATGATGTAATGATCAGACCTTTGTCTTTGACTTGTAAACTTCACATTGTGCCACAACTGTGTCACAACAACTCATAAGAAATGTAGATGAGGATGTTTAATCAAATGATCCGTAAATAATGTAAATAATGCTCGGGCTGCTGGGCTAAACATTTACTCCATCTGTGATCCCAGCAGCTTGCTAATGGCAATGCCTCCATAGTATTCTGTCTGTGACCTTTCCCCAAACTAAGAACAAAGCCTAGAGTCTGATTTTGTTTATTTTCTTTAAGAATTAAACCACCCAAAGCACATTTAGAAACCTGTTCCATAGAGATAACAAGCTAAAAAAAAAATTAACATTTTGTTTTGATGTTTAAATGCTGTGAGAGACAGATAAGCCAGGGAAAAGTGCTGTTCATCCTCTTTTGCAGTGATGATTCTCTGAAATACAGTTCAGAAAGGAGTACACACTTCAGCCGGTACAGAAAGTAGTGATGTTTACATGTGACTAACCTCAGAATCAAACTAAGTCAAAGAGGAAATAATTCTGATTACTACAGTCTTTTATAACTTAAAATATATGGCCATAACACAGCAAGTGAAATTATGTGCCTAATCGTCTTTGAAGCATTATTCACAGTGTGAGGCTGGAAACATCGTGTTGCTGTTTTAGACACTTGTACTATAATCTGCACCTGCATGGCTTCACACACAGTCAGGTAACACACACACACACACACACACACACACACACACGTGCACGCACACATGTGTATGTGTATGATGGCACACGGAGGGAAAAACCCCTGTGTACAGTATGTGCTGTGTGATGATGACATTAGTTTGTCACTGTAGATCATCCCGACAGTGTGTGTGGGTATGCAAGATGGCCTGCTCTGCACCACCAGTGGAACATGTGTCTTGATTGACGGTGTATTTGTTTCAGTTTAGTATTAGCTTTGAGACAGTTTTGGATTACTTTGATAACAGTTATCTAAATGTTTTGATCTAGGGATGGCAATGTCAGTCAGTCGTCACTTTGGTCCAGACTGAAATATATTTAATGGATTCCCATGAAATGTTGTACAGACATTCATTGTACCCAAATGATGTACCCCAAGGACTTTGGTGATCCCTCTACTTTTCCTCTAGCACCACCAGCAGGAGGAAATTGTGGTTTTCAGTGAAATATCTCAACAAGTATTGAATGGTTCACCATGAAATGTGGCACAGACATGTACAGTATCTTCCCCATAAGATGAATTAGTGATCCTCTGACTTTTCCTCTAGCAACGCCATGAGTTTGACATTTTTGGCTTTTAGTGAAAGACCTCTAACTATAAATCGAGGACAGGTGTGTGTGTGTGTGTGTGTGTGTGTGTGTGTGTGTGTGTGTGTGTGTGTGTGTGTGTGTGTGTGTGTCCTGCATGCGCAGTACAGCAGCGGGTGCTACATCCCTTTGTGGACGGGCAATGCTACCAACGGAAAGCCTACGAGCCTCTATACAGCTGCGAGGGCGGGTTCAAAAAAGGCGACTAGCGACAAATCTAGCGACTTTTTGTAGTATAGAGATGCCAGTATTTTCTGGAGAGAGCAATGTCTTTCTCTTTTTGCGACCGCAGCAGTGTCTTCTCTCTGTCACTTCTGACTGCGTAACAGCAGCGAGCCTACAGCCGCATCATGTAGCGGGCCAGCGCCTTGCATAGCAGCTTCGCCACCATTGGTGTATGTGAATATGTGAATGAGAGGCAAATTTACCATCGGATGAGTTGTTGTCCATAAGAATGCTTCGAATGGACACGCAACCCGACAATGCTGGAAGCTGCAATACTGGGAACCAAGCGTTTTATAACTGCATTTTGTGTCACATGTTGTTTGTGACAATTTACACAATGAAGTGATGAAAAACAACAACACTGGGAACCAAGCAATCGGCTCGTTCCAAACAGGCACACGCTCCAAACGGGTACTGCACTAGTTACTTTAAAACCTTAAAGGAATACGCCAACTTATACATGGATTTCTCGGCAACGTCATCACTGCTTGCGCACGCAACCGGGGGCGGCAGAAAGATGTGTTTCGTGTAGCTAGTAGTAGTAGCAGCATAGCGTAAGTCAAAATGCCAAGGAGTTGTTGCGTGGTTAATTGTACAAACAGAGCCAGTGATGGGTGCCTGATGTTTAACATACCTAGGGGGAAGCATGCTTTTGCCAAAAACCAGCAGAGGTTATGGCTTCAAGCCATATGAAGAGCAGATTGGGGTCATATGCAAGAGTCAGGCTCCCATTGTATCAATCAGAAAAGTTGCAGCTTGTTCAGCTAAGTGATATCTACCTGTCAGGGCTGTAGTACTCGAGTCCGGACCATAGACAGTTAAAGGTCCGGACTCGAGACAAGTTTAGACTGCTAGCTAAAGCTACGCCGATGTTTTGCTAACGTTAGCGCAACAGCATTAGCCTAGCCTGCTAGGTAAATATTACGACTGCCTTCGGATTTTCTTATATCTGCGTCCACGTTGTCAACATAAGACCTGTGGCGTTAGTGCTCCTTTTGTACCATCATTTTATTAAATGAAATATTAAGCTTCGCTCCTACGAGATGGGTGGGTTTTTATTACATTACACACAAAGCTAACTGGCTATAGTTAGCCTGTACGTATGCCAGCGGACATTAGCTAACGTTGCCGAGACAGCGGCAGTAGAGTTTCGGCGAGCTAACCACGACCGTGTTGTCGCCCTCTCACCCACAATCAACCTCTGCTGCTAAAAACAGTCAACCTGCAGTGATGTTTTGAAATGGAGACACACATAACGTACCTTTTCCCAGAAATCCTGGCCATTATTTTAAGGCATAAACCAATAGGGGTACACTCAGGAGTAACCCTGCTGCTAACATTGGCTATTACATTAGCCTAAAATGATAATTATATATATATATATATATTAGGGCTGTCAAACGATAATTTTTTTTTTTAATCGCGATTAATCGTTGAATTTCTATAGTTAATCGTGATTAATCGCATATTTTATCACATGATTAAAATTCTATTATTTTGCATTTCAGAACTGTTTTTAAGTACATATTAACAATGGAAAGCAATTCTTACCAGTGTATCTTGATTGGGAATCAAATGAATGCAAAGAAAGTTACTTTACTTTAAGATTTGTATTTGTTGTTATTATTTATTTACTGTAAACAAAAGAAAAATGTGTGAATCTGTCATTATTGCACAATTCCTCCAAGTACCTAACTAAAAAACTAAAAATCCCTATCCTTACCAGAGTCAATATAGTGTTTAGTAACTCCTAAATAATTTTGATTACTCACTGACGTCCAGTGATCACCGGTTAATGAGACAGCGTTTGCAGCACCTTGCAGCAGTTCCAGTTGGGCTCCTTTCTCCGTGTCATACAGGCTGCGTGTGCGTGAAACTACTGTCCCCCTCGATGGCAATGAGACAGGTCAGAACATGCCAACCGTAGTACGTCTTTAAGACCCGAGTCCTCTGCGATGCTGACAGGTCTGCAGTTAGTTGCCACCCGTTTCGCAAGAGCTGTAGTAATGGTAGTTTTGGATTTGGTTTCATTACGCTGTTTTTTGTGCATAAAACAGCGTAACATTAGGTCCACATATAGAAGATGAACAGGACTGTGTGTACGACCAATTTAGTGAGACACAAATAAGACAGAAGTGCTAATAACTGTGTGTTACTAAAGCTTTAACAACTGTTGATGCACGGGGCAGCCATGTCGGATTTTGAATTCAAGGTACTCGGTGGTTGTCCAAGTTCCGAGCTCGGATATCTGAGCTCAGGATGCATGTTTCCGACTTTGACCTCGGAAAATCTGACTACTGAGTACAAATGGAACGCACTATAAGTAAAGTCTCACTGTCTCACTTAAATCTTGGTCAGCTAATGGACACACTAATCATATGTGGATCTTATCTCCTTTTTAAGCAGATTAAAAAATATACCATGTGTGCTTATGACGTATGTATATTTATTGAGTCTGTGTCTGGTAGTAAGCTGCAGCAGGTTTCTAGAAGTGATAGAAATCACTGGGATATTCTGACTCTGAGGGATTTAGAGGGCGCTGAGTATCACTCCCAATGGAAAAGATAAATAGCTTCTCATTTTCAGCAGCAAGAGATTAATCCTCTGCAGGTTCACATCATCACAGATTTCCAGCATCATAATATTGTATGCTTTGAATGGGAATTTAAAGATGGGCTGCACTGTGTTTTTTAAAATCTGTATTACAGTAACTCTTTCAGCCTCTCTTGCCAACCCTATCCGGGACACAGCCCAGTGCTACTAACTCTTTCTAAAATGGAGGATTAACTAGTAGCTAGGGCTGTGCAATAAATCAAATTTTGATCGTGATTTTGATTTTGGCTCCTAACGACCACAAAGACAATGTTATCGAGAAAAACAATTATTTTGCACATTACGTTTTCTTTTTGCAAGTATTCTCTTATTTTGTCTTGTGTTCTGAATAAAAAAAAAATAGTTAAAACGGGAAAAGTATTAAGGGAAAATTCACAGTCCAAGGTGTTTTCACTTTAGATATGTTTAACTGTTTCACTGTTTTTTAAGTGTAACATCTTTCTAAAAGTCAATGAGTAATGATGTTAAATAATCGTGATTTCAATATTTACCAGAATATTTGTGATTCAGATTTGTTCTTGCCCCACCTAAAAAAAGTGAGAGTCCTCTACACCACAAATCTGCAGATCAGTTTTCATGTCTGTTGTCTGGAGGGAGGGCCAATCAGGGTTGGGTCGGTCCTTGTTAGAGGAACCCTTGTCATGCGACATTTCTAGAATTCCAGAAAGGTCAGCCATGCTGGAAGCTGCAGACTCATTGTCTATGTGTGAGTACAGGAGAAATAATTGGCTCATCCAACTTGCAGTTTGCACTCCTATATCCTGTGTAATCCTGGGTTTTAATATAGCCCGAGGCAGCCCACCTCAGAGAGGGTGGCCCTGGATTGGTTGGGATTGTCCCAGAGTGTATTTCTGTCCAGTCAGATTGATCGCCTCTCATGGATCCTGTGTCCAGTGTCTAGCCTGGGGAGCCTGTTTTCTCAATCACATCACATTGATTGGCTATACAAGAATGGGTTTAACAGGTTTACGGATACAGCAAATTGTGTCTCGTACAGTGGCGTGTTAATCCTCTGGATTGAATTAAAGAGTTCCAGGGATTAGTCTGTGACAGGTGAACACACAGTAAAGGGTTTTCTACTGAAAAGGACTGCAGCTATGCTGTTTGTTTCTCTGTGTATAAAGCTAGATTTTGCTGACAGACATGAACTTCCTGTGCTGTCAGTTGTAATTGTTTATCATCAGTAATATGAAGAGTGGAGTCTTTGTGTGAGTCAGGACCTGGGCTGTATTGCTTATTTAGCACTTAAACCATAGCAGTGGTTGTTGATTTCACATATGCCCATTGTGTTCTTATGTACATATTGACTTTTTATGCCTCTGTGCTGGCGACAGCCGTGACCAAAAGCATTATGTTTTCAGGTTGTCCATCCGTCCATCCCATTTTTGTGAACGCGATATCTCAGGACCCCCTGGAGGGAATCTCTTCAAATTTCGCACAAACATGCACTTGGACTCAAAGATTAAAACCGATTTTGATTTTGGTGGTCAAAGATCACTGTGACCTCACAAAACATGTTTGGGGTCGTAACTTAAGAATTCCTACGCTATTTATGACAACATTTCACACAAATGTCTAATAGTATAAAATGATAAAGTGATGACATTTTATATCCCAAAGGTCAACTTCACTGTGACATCATAACGTTCTGCAAAAACACATTTCTAGGCCATTATTCAATGCCAAAACTCAGGGGAGACATTTACTTGGGTACTGACTGAATTGGTGACACTAATCTTGAAACTGTGGTGATTGTGTAGATCTTCTGTGCTGCTGGGTTGAAAATGTGTGTGAAGCATCCACGTTTTGCCAAATACACTTAATACCCTTCATTAAACTGCTTCAGTAGCTACAGTATATAGTCCTGTGGTGGAATTAGATGTCATTAAGAGAACTATACATGTAATTATTAAGGCCCACTTGCACAAAATCATCACAGGACTATGTCCTCACTTAAATACTACGGAGTGGTTAGCTATATTGGTATGCCTTGTAGTGTGTTTTTGGTTGCAGCTTATATGCAATATGTCATCAACAAAAGCAACAAAATACATTGTCGGTCCATGCCCTTTAGGACGACACATATCGTGTTTTCTGGTCTGATGCCCCTTATCAACAGGATGACGTCAGCGTTTCAAGAATAATACCCTTTGCTGATCTGGTACTGCTTTTGTTAAGAACTTTACACACATCAAAGTCTGTTTACAGCTGTTGGGTAAGTTTCAGCACAAAAACTACTTGGTAAAGATTGTGGTTTACGATAAATGAACTAAATGATTAAGGTTGGAGAACCATTATGGTTTGGGTTAAGATTACAACTTTTTAAGCTTAGAGGACCCTCTGCTCTTGATTTTCTGGAGGACAATTGATTCACACATACTAATCACAGCCTACTTTTCATTAAAACATTTACATGAATTGGACTACATTTATTCCAGTTAGAATGTTTTACTTATTCTGAAAAAGCAACTGAAATGAGCCTCACCGCGGTGTACTTTCTTTTCATTTTGTTCAAAGACTAAGTTAATTTTCAGTGTCAAAGAGGACTTTCGGGATGATAGGTATTTATTA
This sequence comes from Sander lucioperca, assembly GCF_008315115.2. Taxonomy (NCBI): domain Eukaryota; kingdom Metazoa; phylum Chordata; class Actinopteri; order Perciformes; family Percidae; genus Sander; species Sander lucioperca. The sequence goes on from NC_050185.1 coordinate 6,478,633, forward strand.
GAGGGGATCCCGATTTTGCTCTGGGGGCTGTAGTCTGCTCTCTGTGTGTGTGTGTGTGTGTGTGTGTGTGTGTGTGTGTGTGTGTGTGTGTGTGTGTGTGTCCAAGCTGTTCCCTAGGCTCTCTCTATCATCCAGCAGGAACAACCAGTTCCACCCATTGGTCTCCTGCATTTATTCCCCCCCCCCCCTGCAGTTAATGTGACCTGTGCTTTGTTTGAGTTAGATGAAATGTGACAGGGGAGGGCGACAGGAGTCGGGGCCTGATCTACCTGTGGGTCCAGGGAGAGGAAAAACCTCTTTAGTGTGAGAGAGCTCTGATTTGATATCAAAAAGACATGTATTGGTTTGGGCTGACTGTGGCCTGTAATTAAAACAGAATAAAGGCTGGTGAGAATGGTGTCTGTAGTCTGTAAAACCCTGCAGTAAAATTGTGTTGTCTTTATTGGAGATGAACAAAATGCTCTCTGCCAAAAATCATTTTATTAGTTAGGATTTTTATTATCGCTTGACTTCCACCCGGCCAAGACTGCGAGTACTGGATGGAGATCAGAATCAGAATCAGAATCAGAATCAGAAAGGGCTTTATTGCCAAGTACGTTGCACATACGAGGAATTTGTCATGGCGTTGTTGGAGCATGTCACACATACAAATATATAAAAAGGATAAAAAGATATAAACAATATAAGTATAAACATATACACACAGTACGTATTAATAACGATAAAATAAATTTAAATAAATAGTAAAATAAGTTAAACAGTAGTGAAAAGGGACGCTACAGCAGAGTAGGTACAGTGGCATGAGGAGCCAGAGGTGGGGTGTGGAGAGAGTCAGGATGGATTCCGAGCCTTGTTTAGAAGGCTAGTGGCGGAGGGGAAAAAACTGTTTATGTGGCGTGAGGTTATGGACCTCATCCTCCTGCCAGAGGGGAGTGGCTCAGAGAGCTTGTGTCCGGGGTGGGAGGGGTCAGCCACAATCTTTCCAGCACGCTTCAGAGTCCTGGTGGCGTATAGGTCCTGGAGCGGCGGCAGATTGCAGCCAATCACCTTCTCAGCTGACCGAATGACACGCTGCAGCCTGCCCTTGTCCTTGGCAGTGGCAGCAGCGTACCAGATGGTGATGGAGGATGTGAGGATGGACTCAATGATGGCTGTGTAGAAGTGCACCATCATTGTCTTTGGCAGGTTGAATTTCTTCAGCTGCCGCAGGAAGTACATCCTCTGTTGTGCTTTCTTGACGAGGGAGCTGATGTTCAGCTCCCACTTGAGGTCCTGGGAGATGGTAGTTCCCAGGAAGCGGAAAGACTCCACAGTGTCAATTGTGGAGCCACAGAGGGTGATGGGGGCAGGTGAGGCTGGGTTCTTTCTGAAGTCCACAACCATCTCCACTGTCTTTAGAGCGTTGAGCTCTAGATTGTTTTGCTTGCACCAGGTCACCAGGTGGTCAGCCTCCCACCTGTAGGCGGACTCGTCTCCATCAGAGATGAGTCCGATGAGGGAGGTGTCGTCCGCAAACTTCAGAAGCTTGACGGACTGGTGACTGGAGGTGCAGCTGTTGGTGTACAGGGAGAAGAGCAGAGGAGAAAGAACGCAGCCCTGGGGGGATCCGGTGCTGATGGTCTGTGAGTCGGAGACGTGTTTCCCCAGCTTCACATGCTGCTTCCTGTCAGACAGGAAGTCAGTGATCCACCTGCAGGTGGAGTCAGGCAATCCATGTTAATAACAATCCTTGTTATTTTGCAATTGACTTAACTGGTCACAAGACAAGCAAATATACATGCTCAGGTTTTTTTTTGACATAACATCCGTTCTGATGGTCTCACTTCAAAATCTACACTGGTCAAACTGATAGGGTTACAATGTGCTTTAGTAGATTTTCTAGTGCAAATTAAGTTAATTTGATAATAGTGCCCTTTAATTAGACACAATTATTCCTGACATTTGGCCTTTTAATAAGCTCTGCATGTTTTCTAATGCTGGGAAGAGTGGTGATAAAGCTGTGTACAGCCACTGCAGTGCAGCCTAGTGTTGAAGTCTACCCTAATGGTCCTTCTGGCCCTGAAATCAACTTTGATCAGCACCAAGATGCAAATGGCACCCATCTGAGTCCCAAGCATACACAGAAGACCCAGAGATCCAACAGTCTGGTGTATGCACACTGCCTCAGCATGAGCAGGCCTGTAACCTGTTTAATTCCTCTTGATCAGCTGACATTTACTCATGTTTTCCAGATCTGTGTATAATAGCGATGCACTTTGCAGGCCTGCAGTCTTTCTGTTCCGCATGCATTTCACAGAACATTCAAACACTCGCAGCTTGAAATTTACAGAGACAAGACAGCGAAGTGCACTTGTTGCAAAATGAATACAAGAAACAATCCTTTAACACAGGAGAACGCTGTTTGTTTTCTGCTTCCAACTGACGGTGTTGTTTTAAAAACCACGATCACAATCGCTTCCTGTTAGCTATTGTAACCATGACTACAGTCCCCTAGTCTATATTGACGACGTTCCACTTCCAGGATTGTTCAGGTGCCGCCGGACATTCTGACGGATGTCCCTCTTTTTAGGCCATATGTCCGTCACCTTCCTCTTTCTTTGTGTTGTTATTCTAAACTCTGGTGGATTTCTGAGGACTATGGTTAACTGCTCCTCAGATCTCTGCAGGGTAAATCCAGACAGCTAGCTAGACTATCTGTCCAATCTGAATTTTCTGTCTCACGAGTAAAACCACTTTTGAACGTATACATGTTCCACCAAAACAAGTTCCTTCCCGAGGCTATTTTGCAGAGACACCGTCATTGTAGATTCATTGAAGAAATGCCAATAAACCAGATCATGTTTTTTCTCCCATCCCAGAATGCTGTGTGGACTAGCCATACCCTCCTCTGCAGCGCTGTGGAGGAAGGTCTGGCAATGCGAGATTAACAGTCCGCTAACAGTCATTTCAAGCCAAAGGAGGATATTTTCCCTTAGCCTAACCAAACCATAGGGTTGTAATATCATACATATTTTTTGATTTTTCAATTATCTATGCTTTTCTACATACAGCCATGCCCTCTGCTCTCAACATGTCTCCACACTGCAGTTACGCAGATAAACACTGTATTTTTCAGAACATAAATCACCGCAGGTCTGCAAGGTCGGGCATTTCTATCAGCTGAACTAGGAGGCGTTCAGCTCTCTGTTAAATACTGGCTGTAGCTGCTGGGCCTGCTCTTTGCACTTTGTCAAGGACCCTAGAGGAAGTAAAGAAAAACATCAAAATATGCAGGACCAATATAAATGAACAACAAGTTGGATTTTCTTTGGGTGCATTAGGCTCCACGTTTCTCTGCGTTTCTTGCCATCAAATAATTGATTTTGGCCATGGATGTCTCTTGTTTGCTGTCTGCTCTGCACACAACAAAAAAAGCCAGGTTAGGGGTGAAAGTGGTTTTCTAATGGAATCATTTGTTCACCCTCTGCAGTCCTCTCTCTCCTCTTACTGTAATTGGCTCTGCCGAAGCTTCTCCATCTAATAGTTGAAAGATGGCAGCTACTGAAAACACTTCATATTCAGATGTAGTTCTCTCTGGTTAAATCAATCCATTTGCTAACCCCCTCTCAGTTTGTTTACCTAATTAAAGGAATATGTTGCATAATTATATGAGCTTGAAATATTGATATTTGCAACTGCAGCACCACATTTTGTTGAAAGTGTCAATCTTCCTAATTAATCTTCCATTAACAGCAGAATACAGAGCCATTTTTTTCACAGTGTTCCTTTTGTGAAGCTCAGTTTTTTAAATATGGAAAATAAACGTTAGTGTTGGCTTCATCAAGGTATGAAAGTCATTATTATAGTGGCTACTAGGGCTGCACAATTAATCACAATTTTATCGAAATCGCAATATGGACTAGTGCAATATCCAAATCGCAGGGGGCGGGGCGCAATATTATTTGTTTTAATTATAATATTTGGCAAACGATGTGTCAAACCATTCTAAAATAAAGTATTGTGGTGCTGCAGAGACATCCCGGCCTTCAAATCCTATCCTACAGACTAAAGAAAATATCTGTTTGGTACAGATCCTCGCAAAAAAATTGCACTATAATCATTTTCATTTTTTTTTTATTTTAATATTTTATAATAAAAATGAGAATAATACATAAATGATCATTCCCTCCAATATTGTGAATCATATCGCAATCGCAATATCAGTCAAAATAATCGCGATTAGATATTTTAAGGTATATTAACGGGCAGCCCTAGTGGCTACATGATAAATACACTGTGTATGGACCACACACCGGTCCTCCTCAGGGTCAAACAATCACATATTCATATGAGTGAATGAAGCTTCAGTGGCACACATGAGAATGTTCATTACATTACACCGGCAAAATAAACACAATGCCACAGAAAATGTTAAAGAAAATATGTAGTAAAGAAGACATGAATACACAAATAAATTGTCTTCAAAACGCCAATACAAGTATATATTATATTTTACAACCAATACCAGATGACCCCCCCCCCTCCCCCCCAAAAAAAGAACCCAACAACAACTAAATAATTAAATAAAAGAAAAAAGAGAGAGAAAGAAAACATAAACTAATAAAAATAGAGGCAATTTTTATTTTTTATTTATTAGTTTATTTGTCAGGGACAATGCAGCGCACATTATTACATACATAATTATCACAGTCAAAGCCATAACAATATGTGTAGATGTGAAGGTTTCTAGGCAATAGGCTAATTTGCAACCCCAGTCCCTGGTCAGGCTTTTCTAAAAAGATATATTTTTTTAAAGAACTACATAGTGTGAGTTACACAATCATGCAGCAGATACATTGTATACTAATATATTACATCACCATATCACAGATTCATGACCACATTACATGAGCAGCGCACTGTATGCATTTATTTATTTATTTTTGATATAAAAAACATCACAAAGCAGCACATCACGTAACAACACAAACCGCAAGCACCCAGCTGCCCGCACCCGCTCACCTATTACCCACCCCGATAGTGAGGGTCCTGGGCCGCTACATGTTTAGCTCCCATACCCAGACCCCGCCCCGCTGGGTGAACCTTGGCAGCCAATACGCAAACAGCCAGGCATCTAGCACAGACAATACATTACAACAGGGACAACAGAGTGTGTGCATGTGTGTACGTGCACCTGCTCCTGCATTTATGGACCTGACTCAGTGGCTACATGTTTGGTTTTCTTTCAGCCAGTGTTTCACCTTTCTATTAAATGTTTTCAATTCAGTTTGTGTTTTTATTTCAGTTGGTAAATCATTCCAAAAATGGGTCCCTATCACTGAAAAACATGACTGGTCGAAAGTGGTTTTGCGCCCCTCTGCTATGCAGTTGCCACCCACTGCTCCCCTTGTGGCCACTCTCCTTGTATTTGTTTTTGTCACAAAAGGACAGAGTATGGCGGGAGCTAGATTATTTGCACATGTAAAAGTCAGTTTAAGAAAAGAGAACTTAATAAAGCTATCAAAATTTAAAAGCTTGTATTTCTGTACAATCAAACAGTGGTGCCACATTGTTGGTTTCTGATCCATTATTTTCAGTGCCTGTTTGTATAATGATATGATGGGTTTGACTGTTGTCTGTTGCTTGGTCCCATACAGTAACACAGTAGGATAAGTGAGAGAGTATCATTGCATGAAAAAACCATAAAGCTGCCTTGACAGGTATGTGATGCCTTATCATTCTGAAACAGTTTAGGTTTGTCCGGACAGTCTTACAGAGTTTGTTAATGTGTTTATTGAATTTGAGTTGGGAATCCAGAATATTACCTAAAAAATGTAATTCCTCAACTTCCTCTATGGCCTTTTGGTCTATTTTGATAGTACGCTTGGCTTTCCCTCTTATAGAGAAGCACATAGATACAGTCTTTTTGACGTTGAGCGTTGAGCCACTGGGATATACCCTCCATTTCCTTGGTCAGGGTCTCTGCTGCTGCACTTGGTGTCCTAGCTGATGCATAAATTACTGTATGGTCAGCGTACAATAACCTGATTAATTTCATAAAAAGGTGACAAATCTTCCCAGAGGCCAGGATATACAGCGGCATTCAGCTTACAAATCCAAAAAAGTTTTCCTTTTGTAATAGTCTCTTTAGTCTGTCACCACGCCCAAACATTAGGTGTGACTTCACTGACTATGGCTGAGTACTCCACAGATTTAGCATTGCACTCTAACATTGTTGCCCCCAGTGTGCCGTTCTATTGGAGAAAACGTGATGCAGTGTCATAAAGACTGCCCCATAGGCTAAAAAAACTGGCCCACCGCGTGCAGCTGGTGCTCTTTTTATTTCCCCCCCTTCTGCCTCACTGCCACTGGCCAAAGGATAACTAGGGTTCACTGAGCGGATGGCCTTTAAATCTTCTTTATGCGTGTCCTACATAAAATCGCCCACACAATGTGTATACATGATAAGAGTGGAATTACAGTTAGGAAGTTGCTTACTGTGTTAAAGTTTTGTCTGTAAAACATCTGAATGATCTGGTTGTGTTCCTCTGCGAAAGCAGTTTTATCATGCAGATAAGACATCAAGCGCTTTGATTTATTCTAGCGTAATTTATTTAAACAGTTCCCAACAGTGGTCAAAATTAAGATGACTAAATAATATAACTATAAAGATTGAATGAGTAGAGTATTGGAGCATTGCTCGAAGATGGTACTCTGCCTTAAATGTGTGAAAACTGAAAAATGATATGATGTGTGTGAATTTAGTGGTGGTGGATATCAGGGCTGGAATGAAACCTCCATTACACCGCCTCCTCAGCTCCAAGAATATATACAGTTATAAAATAAAGCAAGACTGAAAATTCACCAAAATGTGTAACAACTTCAAATAATAATTTGCAGCTATTATAAAAAGACATTTAACAGTTTAACCCTATTCTAACAGCTGTGTAACATAGGGCAAAAGTGTTTAATTTTGTCTTACCCATTTGTCAAAATGGATGGATGCAGTGAAACAGTAAAAAAAGGTTGTCCATAATGAACCTCCTTCTAAAAACAAAAACAATATTTTATAAAAGTCTGAAATTACAAAGCAGACCACTACTGCTCCTCCGCCTCCCACCAGCCTCTGGAGCCTACCACGATATTGCTCACACCTGCAGCGGACTGAATGGTCGATAATCACTAGTTGTGATAGGAATTATGCTTTTGCTCAAATGAGTCAGGAGTCAAACAATGCATTCCCTCTCGCTGCTGACAGATAAAAGTTTTTTTATTCCTGCATTCGCAATTTACATAGATTTAAAGGATTTTTTAAGGCCGATATCGATACAAATATTTGGTGATTTAAAAATCCGATATATATCGGCCGATTATATAATTTAAAAAAAAATTAAAAAATCCAGAAACGCTTAACAAAACATAAACAGATTTCCCTTACATTAGTTATTTGTAGTTATTTATGAGTCCTCACTAAAATAATATGATAATGCAGTTTAAAAATAAACTTGTCTGTTTTATTGTCACAACAGAACAAGGGAACATCAAAATATATTAAAGTTCTGATAAATAAAATGTATAAAATACAAACTTAAGATATGAAACTTAAAGGTGCTCTAAGTGATGTGACGCCTTTTTTAGGCTACAACATTTTTCGTCACATACAGCAAACATCTCCTCACTATCCGTGAGCTGACTGTCCCCTGAACACACTGTAAAAAAACACGGTCCCTGTAGACAGCCCAGGCTCCACAAACGGCAACAAAAACAAACGGTGCCAACCTGCACCACGAACCATAACAAACAGTGTTCCAGCCAATAACTGACAAGGAGCTGGTTGAGCCATCACTGCAGCAGCATTAGCCAGTAGGCTACTTCCACAATGCACGTTCATGACTCAACCAACTCCTCCTTGTCGGTTATTGGCTGGAACACTGTTTGTTATAGTTCGTTGTGCAGGTTGGCGCAGTTTGTTTTTGTTGGTGTTTGTGGAGCCTGGGCTGTCTACAGAGACTGTGTTTTTTTACAGTGTGTTCAGGGGACAGTCAGCTAGCAGATGAGTGTGGAGATGTTTGCTGTATGTGACAAAAAATGTTGTAGCCTAAAAAACGCGTCACATCACTTAGAGCACCTTTAAAGGGTTAAACACGAGTTTTGCCAACAGGGACGTTGTAGAGAGCCCTCTGGTGAACAAACTATGCAACGCCAACACTCATAACATGGTTGAAGGGTGTTTCGTCCGTTTTTATTTTTTAAATATTAATTTATCGGCCATTATAAATGCTGATACCAATAGTTTGGAAAATGCCTAATATCGGCCCACCAATATATTGGTCTGGCTCTTTGTGTGTGTGTGTGTGTGTGTGTGTGTGTGTGTGTGTGTGTGTGTGTGTGTGTGTGTGTGTGTGTGTGTGTGTGTGTGTGTGTGTGTGCGCGTGCGCACGTGTGCCCTGACACCGATGCGGCTCAATATATGACATTCATGAGAAGCCATAATAATTGTATAAATAGTGACTTCATTGATATTCAAACTGTAATAAATGTCACCTACCATTTAATTACTATCTTATTTTTAGTAGTTATATTACAGGTAGTCTGTATCCAAGACGTTCCACTTCCAGGATTGCTCCGGTGCCGCAGGAAATTCTGCCGTATGCATGTATTTTGGTCCGATGTCCCATTACCTTCCGCTTTCTTTGTGTTGGAATTCTAAACCGGTGGATTTCTGAGGACTATGGTTAACTGCTCCTCAGATCTCTGCAGGGTAAATCCAGACAGCTAGCTAGACTATCTGTCCAATCTGAGTTTTCTGTTGCACGACTAAAACCACTTTTGAACGTACACATGTTCCACCAAAACAAGTTCCTTTCCGAGACTAATATTGCAGCAACTCCATGCGGAGCTTAGCGTCGCCCATGACGGTTGTGATTGGTTTAAAGTAATGTCAATAAACCAGAGCACGTTTTTCTCCCATCCTGGAATGCTATGTGGACTAGCCAGACCCTCCTCCGCTGCGCTGTGGGGGAAGGTCTGGCAAAGTGAGACTGTATTACAGGTGACATGTCCGTGCTCCTTTTTAATGCCTCCCGACTCTCTGATGAAGTTCAGTTTTTGTGCAGAGTTCTTCATGTCATAGTTTATATCTGATGACTTTTGTTTGTTTATCTATGTGCCAGCCCACTACAACCCTGTATCCAAAATATTACTACCACTATTACAACTACTACTAGTAGTAAAGTCGTAGTTATGTTCCCCTCAGGATGAATTGTAATAACTTTGGTGATCCCTTAACATTTCATTTAGTCTATATCGACGACGTTTGATTTAGGGGATTGCTCCGGTGCTGCCGGAGGTTCCGCCTGATGTCCCTAGAAGCTACAACCGATAATCAAATTATATTTATCTTTTTTTTAGTAAAATACTCAACACACACTCAACAGCCATTTTAATTCCAGAGCTCGCCTCCCTATGTGTACGTTTCACCAAAACAAGTTCCTTCCCAAGGCTATTTTGCAGAGGCACCGTACCTGCGTCCGGCACTTGGCGCCGCCCAGGACGATTGTGATTGGTTTAAAGAAATGCTAATAAACCAGAGCACGTTTATCTCCTATCCAGGAATGCTGTGTGGACTAGCCAGACCCTCCTCCGCAACGCTGTGGAGGAAGGTCTGGCAATGCAAGACTACATTTCATATAGCACTATCGTCAGGTTTAAATTTATTCAGTACTTTGATTCATGATCAAATTCCTGCACAATTAATGACATTCCCAACAGTCTTAGCTGTATTTTGTGTTAAGTTCTGCAAATTCTTACACGCTGATGTTCAGCAGGTATTATGTTTTTCCTTAGATCAGCGTGTTAGCATGCTAATATTTGCTCATTAGCACAAAACACAAAGTACAGCCAAGGTTGATGGGAATGTAGTTGGTTTTACAAGTATTTACCTACTAGTACTGGAGAAATAGAAGTTTTGACTTGATGATGGCACTACAGTAGATGAGAAGTTTTGAGAGGTCACCGGGGGATCACATATTTGAGGGAAAAAACCAATGCCCATACCAAATTCACTGCAATCCATCCATTAGTTGTTGAGAGATTTCACTTAAAACCACAAATGTGGACATTGTGGTGGCGCTTAAAGAAAAGTCAGTGGTTCACCCAAATGATTAGGATTCATCCTCTGGGAGACCTGAATGTCTGTAAAAAAAAATTTAATCGCAGTCCATTCAATATTTGTTAAGCTATTTCAGTCTGGACCAAACTGGTGTGTGCCATCCCTGGCGCCATGCTAGCATGGCAATAAATGTGATACGCTGCAGTTGGTTGGAGCCATGGCTGTGCAAATGAATGAATGAATGAATGAATGAATGAGTTTGACCCACCTGGACAAAGTGGAACACTGTTATTTTTTAATTTGAAGCTTTACCTTCCTGACATACTTAAGGAATAGCATACAGCAACATGGCCTATTTACTGACCATTTCTTGTCTAATACCCACAGAGCAGAACTGACTTTGTATTTGGCAGAAAAAAACCCACACTTTTCCTCTTGATTCCCGCTGTTACATAGATGGATACTGTTTGAGTGCCGGTCCTTTTACTTGGCTGGGCATAGGCTCACTTTGCATGTCTGTGTTCTTCCACCTGCAGAACAAAACCTAAACCAGACGTACTAGAGAGCTTTGATATTCCCTGTCTGAGGCAATGTGCTGCTGACCTGATTTTGATTAAATATGAAAGGGAAAAAGCACAATAAACAAATTCTGCCTAAATGTCTAGGTATATGGACACATACTGTATGTACACAATACCTTCTGTGGTTTTCATGTGTGCATTTCTTTGTGTGTTAGTCCACCCACGAGCATGTCATGGGCATACAGGGAGCCATGAGCAAAGGCATAACGCATAATTAGCTTTGCAGCATTTGGGTTGGGTTTTATCAGGGGGACATTTATTTCAATTTATGAACGCATGTCTACTGTAAGTAACTTGACCCAACAGACCACCCACACAAAGAGAGATGGCATTTTCTCTTTTATCAGACTGGTTGATTAAACGTCTGTCTCAAAGGTGCTCTCGCTGCTGTGATGTGGCCAGCCAAACATCCGTGATTGAATGCAAAGGTTTTAATTTGCATGTAATGAAAGTGTAATTTCCCACATGCATTTGGGCTGATAATATGGACAAAATCAGATTTTGCAATATATTTGACCATATATACGATATTCTAAAGTGATAATGTTTTGTGGCCGACAAGCAGCTTTTAGACTCGAGACAATTCTGCGAAAGAAAACTGATTGTAATGTGGATATGATGACCAAGAACATGATAAGGCTAATGCTATTGAGCCAAACCAATCAAATGAACTCACATAACTAACACCACAAACAGACATTTTAGCTAAATCATCAGAGATCAGGTGTACAATAAATATATCCATTATGCTAACGTATTGTTATACCAAATAAACGAGCATGAAGTAGTTCTCAAATAATTTTGAAGAGATAGAGCAGACCCTTTTACCCATGCTAGCGGTGTAGCTCTCGTCAGTCCACCACTTTCAGACTGAAAAATGTCAACAACTATTAGATGGATTGCCATGACATTTTGTAAAGACTGTCATATTTCCCAGACGATGTACCCTTATGACTTTGGTGAGCCCTTTGCTTTTCCCTCTAGCTCCACCAGCTGGAGGACATTGTGCTTTTCAGTAAAATATCTCAACAAGTATTGAAATTTGGTACAGACATTTATGTTCCCCAACTTTGGTGATCCTCTAACCTAGTCATTTAGTGCTATAATCAGATCTTAATTTATCCAGTTGTTTGGTTTATGACCATTAACAGAAAACACTCCCATCAACCTCAGCCTTGTGTTTAGTGCTAATGAGTAAATGTTAGCATGCTAAACTAAGATGGCGAACATGTTAAACATTACACCTGTTAAACATTAGCATGTTAACATTGTCATTGTGACCATGTTAGCATGCAGTAGTTAGCATTTAGCTCAAAGCAAGTATTCCTCCCAGAGCCACTAGCATGGCTGTATTCCTGTGATTTTTTTTGGGAAAAAACTGTGCGACACCTGCCAATCCAGTCCAGTTTATTTAACAAGCATTCTATAAATAAAGAGAACCGTTTTTTTCCCTTGTTCTTCATGTCATTGTTTATATCCAATGGATTTTGTGTGTTAACATACAGTATGTCCCAGTGCACTACAACCCTGTATCCAAAATATTACTACCACTATAACAACTACTACTACTAGTAGTAGTAGTCGTGTTCCCCTTTAGGGTGAATTGTAAAAACTTTGGTGGTCTCTTAACATTTCATTTAGCACTATCATCAGGTTTTAATTGATCGAATACTTTGATTTATGACCAAATACCTGCAGAATTAATGACAATCCCAACAGCCTCAGCTGTATTTTGTGTTAAGTTCTGCAAATGCTTACACGCTGATGTTCAGCAGGTATTATGTTTTCCTTAGATCAGCGTGTTAGCATGCTAATATTTGCTAATTAGCACAAAACACAAAGTACAGCCGAGGTTGATGGGGATGTAGTTGGTTTTACAGGTATTTACCAAAGTACTGGACAAATAGAAGTTTTGACTTGATGATGGCACTACAGTACATAGTACATAGATAACTGTTTTTTCTCTTGATCCAAATGTGAATAGAGTGTAGATCAACTCTTCCTACTGCAGCTGACTCCGCTCACAGCCTCTCCTTTCTTTTCCAGCTGTGGTGGAACGCTGTGACCGGAGGCTGGCCCATCTCACGTTGATGCTGGTGGGCGCTCCCCAGGACTCTCCCTGCAACCTGCTCCTGCACCACTGCCACCTCCCCGCCCACCATGGCTATGAGCAGTGACCCTGGCCGTGAGATGCTGGACCCCGACTCTGACAAACAGACCAGCAGTCTCACAGACAACATGGCTGCCTTGACGACGGAGGACTCCAGCGGCTCTGCATCCAGCGGCTCTGCATCCAACGGCGTGAGGAATGGCGGGGCTCAGCAGGACGCGGCTCAGGCCAAGAAGACTCGTGCACTGCGGCCTCACCTGACTGGGAGGAAGTTGTCGCTGCAGGAGAGAGGCACTTACCTGTCAGGCTCTGGAGGAGGATACACGCACATATCCCCTCGTGTGGCTCGCAGGCCCACCGTGGAGTCTAAGCGTGTGTCCATCTCAGACGCTCAGGTGAGGAAGTGATTTTTATTCTTTATGAATTAATAATCATTAAATTATAGTTCTAGAGCTCAACAGTGTGGTTCCGGAAAGTAAATATCCCATTAATTTTCTCCATAAGGGTTTTGATTATCAGCCATGATGTCTAAACCATGCGAGGTAGACTTATTACGAGCTACGAGATCGTGATTGTGAAGGTTTATGCCCCTGTAAAGCCCACAAGTTTGCATGAAATCAACCTTGTTTTGAGAAAAACGTATCTTATTCAATATGTCGTGAAAAGTACTACAATAACAACCTTAAGCGTAACAGCGACGTCTCTGATTGGTTGAGCTCGCTGTTACCATAGAAATGTTTATCGCACCTGCGAACGACTAGTGAGCTGTCACCGTTGAAGTCTACAGTATGATTGTTTCTACAGAGTCAAATGTTCTTTTGCGCCGAATCAAATGTTTTATGGTTTATGTTTTAAATTTTGGAAATTTGATAATGCATTCGAATGTTTGCTTACTTTTTAAAATCATCCATAATGCTGTTGCTCCTCCTCTAAAAAAATGTATTACGCTCAACTCAGGAAAACAAAAGAGCTACTCGGTCAGCCACTAGAGGAGAGTGCAAAATTCCCAATCGCAAAACTTTGTTTGGCAAATCATCCTTTTCTTTTGTGGCCATAAGTCAGTGGAATACTCTCCCCACACACCTTATTACATTTACAAATCCTCAAACCTTTTCGTGTTTGACAAAAAAATGGTTACTGTCACAACAAAATTGTACACATTTATGAAGTGTGTGTGTGTGTGTGTGTTTGTATTGGGAGAGGTAAGGATTTTATTGCATAGCTTTGTTGGGAAGGGGTGGGAGGGGTGGTTTTAGGAAGGGGGAATGATTGAGCACATGATAGTTTTTATTGTAAATTAGGTGTGACTGTGGTTGTAAAATTGTATATTTTGATGTTCTGTATTTCACTTGCGTGGAATTTTTGTTGTTTTACTGACCTGCCAAGGGACTACGGGCGGAAAATAGCACTTGTGCTACAACCCGGTACAATGCATCTCTCCTTGTTCTTATACAAGGTTAATGTTAACTTGTGCATTGTCCCTGTTCAAATAAAATAAATTCTAAATTCTAAATTTACCTCATAGCTGGTTGGCTTGATTCCAGACTTAAAACTCAAACAAAAGCATTTTCCGAAACGTCAATGGAGATATTGAATGGGAAAAATTACTTCCGGAAGCAGAGTCATTCAAAAAGTGGGCTGTCACTGTTAAGCTGTTTACAGAAAGCACCATTACATATGTGATAAATAGCTATCAAGGCAAATAATGGCCACACTGTTAAAAGATGAGACATCTGGGAAGTGGAGTGCAGACAAATCCAATAACAATCAAAAAGCTTAAATCGTCCACCTATATCAAAACACCTATACCCTCGTTAATGATCAACATCTAATGTCCTCTGATTTGGACATACGCTAACATGATTCTCTGCAGTTGGGTGTGACATGTGGTATGATAGCAGGGAGTGTAACACAAACTGAGAACAAACAGCTCCATTGAGCTGATGAGAGCAGTTATACATCATAACTAGATAGGAGCAACGTATCGCTCAATATCTCTGCATTATCACCAAAGAAAGAGGAGCAGAAGGCCAGTGGACAACATGACCGGAAGAGGGAAGCGTGAGAAGGTGTGCACACTAGTCTCTCATAAGCATCCATCGTGGAAACATGCCTCTGTTTATTAGCTTATTCATGTTAATGCATTATAATCTCCGCTTCTGTCACTGATGTCCTGCATATATAATATTACATGCTCTGCACTGTGAGCAGATGCACTTACATGTGACAGCATTTTGTTCCGACTTTGGCTTTGACAAGAGCACTTTTGACTCATCAGACAGACATTTAATGCATTCTGGCTGGCATTGTGCTGCTGGATACACCATTAAAGTAGTGAGAGGTGGGGGCGGGAGCATCTAATGATTTTCTTGGGTAATCATTTGGAACATTTCTGCTTGTTTTCCTGTGTGTGTGTGCATGTATGTCTGTATACATGATAAGACATTTGATACAACGTTGGTGACAGCTAATACCTTTCCCATTGTATTTTACACACTAGTTTTAGATTTCGGCTGTTCAGGTTGTTATATGTTACACGGTCACCTCTCGCTGGCTGTTATGCTGGAAGCCTCACATGCCTGTTGCATTTCCAATATTTTTTACTGCACTTTGGGTAAATAAGGAGATTGAGTTTCAGAGGTGTTAAAGAGACAATCTGCTTTATTGCCTTCTTTCCAGGGTTTCAGGGAGGCAAGAGTTAGCTGACAAACCCCCAGGGACAGACACCATATTAAAAGTGTAGGTGCACTGGAGGCAGAGTTAAGCCTAACCTCATTGATTACAAAACATCTCGCCAAAGGGCTGCATTACAAAATTTACCAGCTGGCTAACACTGGCACATTTACAGAGATGTTGATTCATTTGCATTGTCCTTGTATATATACATAAATTAAGTTTGACACATTTAATGTGGATACATTTTAGCTGTGTATTATCAGCATACATTTTAACAACTACAATTAAAGATACTTGACACTTATTGTGTCCTCATGTAACTGATGATTGCATAAGTGATGATTTACATTATATCATATTAGCTTTTTAGATTCGCTAAAATATTTTTTTGTTACTCAGCACTCAGAGGTAACGTAGCACCTAACGGAATTATTTGAAATTTGGGAAGTTTGCTTTCCTAAATGTTATGGTAGAGCCAGGAGACATTTAGCTTAGCTTAGCTTAGTTTAAAACTGGAAACAAGGAAAAAGCTAGCCTTCCTCTGTTCAAAAGGTAACAAAATCCACCAACCAGCATCTCTAAAGCTCACTAATTAAAAACCTTAACGTGAGGTTGCCAGGCAACCAGTGGAGACTCCTGGAAGTCACTGTGCCCAGCCAGGAAATAGTCCCGCACATAGTTCTGACTCCTGCAACCTCCTGTAAAACTGGAAAGTATCATTTTACATTTGGGTTTTTGTATGTAATACACAATATAATATGTTATTTAGTGAGATTTAGAGATGCTGGTAGGTGGACTTTGGATAGAACCAGACTAGCTTTTGTGCTAAGCTAAGTTAACAAGCTGCTGGCTGTGGCTTCATATTTAGTGTGTCGTATAGACCTGAGAAAGGTATTGATCCTCTTACTCTCAGCAAGAAGGCGCATAAGCATATTTACCAACATGTTGCACTATTACTTTAAAACTGTAACTATGGAGACAGTTGATCTACAATTGATTGCTTATCAATAATGATGAGTAACATGGGCCCCATTTCAGAAAGCAGGTTTAGTGAAAACTTTGTTAAAAGTTTAACTCTGAGATGAGGGAAACTCTGGGTTTTCCGTTTCAGAAAGAGAGGTAACTTAACCTCAGAGTCAGTTACTATGGTAACTGAGTCTATGAACCTAACCTGGTCGGGAGCAGGTTTTCTTCAATAAACCTCGAGTTTCTCTCAGTCTCCTCCCTCTGACACAGCGCTCTTTCATTTCCTCATTCATTCATTCAGTCTGTATCAGGCGCATTTTAGCGAAGTTTGTTATCGGCATGATAAAAAAACAGGGTTGGTTTATTAACCATGTTAGGCAGACTAAAAACGTAAACGTTTTTTTTTCTTAAAACATGGCATTTCCTTTTGTCGACGATCCCATTGATGAAGAAACTGCTTTACTTTGCAGGGTGTTATATGTTGGGAGATGATATTGAAGCCCCGACATTTTAATTTCCAGATAACTTCCTATTTGAGCGGTATCGTTTTTCTTCCCAGTCTGTTATGCACCCTAGGCTACATAACCTTATCTGGCCTCATATCACTAACGTCACCCATCTTGGGCATGCTCTACATCCCAGCAGATTATTTGTGTCACATAATTTTTTTTGAAAACGGCAGTTTTCTTTTCAACATTGATGATACGGAGCATTTTAGTAAAGCCACTGTATAGCAAAGCGCCGTCAGAAGAGTGTGACTCACTCTGAAACGTGTTTTAAACGTTTTTGTAGTGTTCCCTGGACACAAACCAGTAAGAGACATTAAAAAGGAGGTCCACAGTATTGCAGATGAATGATGTAAACCCTTTGAAATAAAAGATTATGAATTATAATTCTGTTAATGATGGTGCTGCTGAGTGGGATTAGTAGGTATAGTACTTTTTCGCCCGCAGTATTGCACCTAAATGAAATGGATTATAGGTTCAATATCATTTCACCAGTAATATTAGGCTATAGCCTACTTATGATTAAATATGATATACACTACATTGGAATATATGCATTTACTCTAGCAGCACTTTTCTCCCACGCAAATTCTCTCTCTTTTGCAGCAGCCTCTGTGTTGTTTTTTTTTAACTCGCTGTATGTGCACATGAATATTTTCGCCAACCCGATTGTTTGTGGTTGTTGCCATGGTGAATCGTAGTATCATGGCTCCATTCATGCTGCCTTTTTATTGTGGTGGTGCACACGCGTGAACCTACTCTGAGTTGATTGAACCATCTCAAATCAGCTGTTCTGAAACCAAAAACTTAGAGTTTCCCATCTCAGGGTAAATCAACTCAGAGATCGGGGTTACACTCAGAGTTTGTTAAACCTCCTTCCTGAAACTGACCCCTGATATATATAACATAGGAAACATGCAACTGAAAGCATCTCTTTGTGCTAACCCATGAAAATTATTATGTAGATGCGGGTGACTGCCAAATCTCTATTTTCCTCTGACTTTTTTTCAATTCAGAGTGAACATTAAATATTCATGACATCTGCCAGGATGTGGAACCCCTCTGAATTTAACAGACTGCTGCCACAGACTCGCAGACCTGGCATTGTGTCCTTTCCTATCTGAAAATGGAGTTGCAGCTCTTGCACTGAACCATAAAAAAGGACTCATGTTGCTTGTATTTCCTGTTCTCACTGGATCTACAGGACAACACAGCAGAGAGAGAGAGAGTGAAGCATTTCTTGCATACATAAACATCAGTTACGACTGACATTTTGTGCATTATAGACATATAAATGTCCGCCCTGACAATTTAGGAAGTCCTGTACTAAGCCACATGAGGAAACACTGTCTATAGTTTATATAATGGTTTAACGGAAGCACTCATTTTGTTTTCTCTGTGTGTTGCAGACAACTCATCTTTGGTTTCTCACTTCTGACTTTTTTGTACTCACACATGTAATGTGTATAATTTTCTCTTCCTTCCGGAAGTGGGAGGAATTTTTAGAACACATTCGCTTCTCTGTTTTGTGGGTTAAGTTAGGATTAGGGAAATCCAGAGAAAACCACCCAACATAACAGGGTTAATTGTTAGAAATGTTCTTTGTCAGTACTTGGGAGCATAATGATTTGTGTCAAATGTGTCATTTATATAGCCATCAATCACAGGGATGTGATTAAGATAATAACTGAAAATGATGAAGAAAAATTAGACGAAAAATAAATGGGGAAATGCATTTATAGACACACTTACATGGATGGACAGCTGTATACAGACCTGGAAATAAGCCACACAAACTAAATGTCCATCAACAGGAAACTAAACATTTCCATACTAACTAATCCAGCAGCACTCTGTGAGGAATCTCTGGGTCATTTTGTTAAATAGATTGGCACATTTTATTGCTGATGAGTCCCCTCTCTGCTTGTATTTCTATTCACAGCCGCTTTGTATTACACCGAAATGGATAACAATGAAATTTTTTCCTCTTTATCTGAGTAAGGAATAGAAATGTCCATGACAATATTGGAAATTGATATACCAGTGAGCTGACTGTGTGAACTGTGTGAATTGTAAGTGTTAGAGCTTGCATTTATGAGTCTCTTTCAGAAGTTTCCTCTGAAAAGTTCACAGTCTTGTCCATTGTATCTGTCATGTCTGACTTACTTATAAACAGCAACGAGAAACAAATGTAAACTAACTTTCTCATCCCCTTGAGCAAAGATAAATGCTACTGTCTTTTTCTTCATAGTACATTAGGACAGTAAATGATGTGTGTATTTTAAACCTTGTCATGTACAGCAGTGGCTGATACTGGAGACACATACAGAACTGAATCTGTGTGTTCGTTTAATACGTAATATTTGAGTAAATGTAAAAGTAAAGAGAGAGAAGTCATCTTTCCTCTTTTGGTTGATCCTCTTGCCTTGTGCCATACGTTATTTCTGCAGATTTCTTCCATTTGCACCCAGCATATTAAAACAACACAGAATAAACCATCTGCTAATGCAATGGTCTCATTTTGCTGCAGCCATAATACTGTTCTTTCAAAAATCATTTTAAAATGACTGGTTGAGGAATTGATTTAGCACTTCCATCAAACACATACAATCAAACACAAGTTCCCTTTTTTTGCACACTTCCTGAGGCAGGCGTGCTTATTATTCATCATAAGAATGAAAAGCATGGCTATTGATTTTGAACACCACAGTAGGCAGTGATGTATTTGTTATGCACCGATATTGACCTGTTGTTGCGTAATGGATGGAGATATAGAGAGTTTGAGGGAAGACGGCTGGGCTGGTAATGTAAAGCAATAGTCTAACGTGACAGTGTGACCGAAAGAGCCCTCTAAAGATTTATCGTGGCCCAGTAAAGCATTTGAGTTTGACTCGAGTGCATGTGTGGCAGATGTATTTTAGGCTTCCTGCATGGCCCTCTTTATCCATCAGGCATGACAGAGTATTAACTGCAGTGCAGCGCCCACTGAGCATGTGCTGGCAAACTGTGAACCCAACTCAGACAATTCCTCCTACTGCTCTTTTCTTTAGATTCTCCTCATTTGCCTTTCCCTTTATCCTTTGCCGCCCTATTTTTTTTATTCTCTTTATCTCTCTTCAACCAATCAAAGCAATCCTTTTCTCAGTCCCACTGCTTGCTTCACCTACCAAAGCCCCATCTTTTATTCCATCTTTCACCTTTTGTCCTAATCTCTGCCCACAGTACTTCACACCATCATACCCGACATGCATAACCCTCCAATGCACAATCCGCCCATCTCCTGCAATCCTCAGTACAAGCTCCATTACCAAAGTATTATGTAACCAACTATTTTTGAAAATACCTTGCCTGGTGGCGAGTGAAGTCGTGCCCTACACCATGCAGTACTTTCAGTCCTGCCACACTCGTGTGTTTTGTTACATCTGTGCCCTCCTACCTCCTCTCATCCTGTAAACACGTCCCAGAATCAAGCCTCAGGCACTGGTTCAGCTTACACACACACACACACACACACACACACACACACACACACACACACACACACACACACACACACACACACAAAGCCATCGCCCCTTCCATCTGCAATGAGAGAACGGCTTCCAATCAATTTTCTCCACAGCTCTATCTCCTGCTTTTAAACACTTTTATCACTGCTCACTTTCTGCTCATTGACTTTGCTGTTTGTGCAGCCCCCCCCATCCCCCCCCCCCCCCACCCTCTCTGTGTCCTGCTGTGGTCTGCTCTCCTCTGCCGTGCCCCTGGCTGACTCTGTGCTGTAGCAGTGGTTGCTATGGAACTGCAAATCAGCCATTTGAGCAGTAGCACCCTAATGGATTTGCAGACTGTAAACAGAAACTATAGACTGCATCGTTCCCTACATCTCAGAAATAAATGTCTCTCAACACATATACACACACACACACACACACACACACACACACACAGCGGGAACGTTTTGTCCCTGTAGCGTTACCCTGTTTCTCTTTGCTTGAGATGATGAAAGAATTCTTTCTGTCTACATGTTTATGTTGATGATTTAGTTCTTATTGTTCCCCCCCCCCCCACCCCTCCCCACCCCTCCCCATCACAGGACTGTATCCAGTTGAACCAGTATAAACTGAAGAGTGAGATTGGAAAGGTGAGTTTTTTGCCATTTGTTCAGTTTGGAGTGGTTTGGAAGAATAGCAGCAGCTTTGAGAAGATTGGCCCTTTGCTCAATTTAAGTGAGAAGATTCATATTCACAGCATGTGCTCACTAAAAGTTGTGAGTTGTCTTCATTGTATTGCTTGCATATTCTTACATTTTAGTAAAATATAATAGTTATAATAATATATAATGTAGACAGGAGGGTGTGTTTTTGGATGTATTCAGGTGAAAACCACCTATCTATCTGCGGTATACAGTAGTGAGCTAGCTATACATACTTGAAAACGAGCTATTTCAACAGTCCAGTAATGCTATTTCATGTTTTATCCTACAATTGTCTGCATTGTTGGCTACATTTACCTTTGTACTTGCTGAAGTTCTCCTTTTCTAGAAATATATTTCACTATCAAAGAAGACTTTACAGCCATGCTAGCAGCTCTGAGGCTGTACTTGGACACAGCAGTGCTTTGAGCTTAATGCTAACATCAGCATGCTAACATGCTCACAGTGACAAGGCTAACGTGATTTTAAGCAGGTAATGCTTATATGGTAATGTCCATGATAGTTTAGCATGTTAGCATTGTAACGTTTGATTAGCACTGAATATAAAGTGGGAAAAGGAAATGTCAACCTCATGGCAGTGCTAAATTATAAAGTCAGGGGATCACCAGAGGGTTCATTATTTGGGGACTATGAATGCCTGTAGAAAATGCTATGTCAATTCATCCAATAGAGATATTCCAGTCTGGACTGACCGACCAACACTGCAATACTGAGAGCCACGGCGCTAGCATGGCTAACAAAGTCTGTGTGACAAAAGACTAGATTGTATATCGTAAAGAGGAGGAACTAAAAAGGAAAATGCCAAAATTCAAAGTGTGCAATGGAACTAATGTATGTTACACCATTTTAAACTTCACAGGGGACACAGAGCTGTAGAATTACTAAATCTGAGAGCACACCAGATTGAGAAACACTTCTGTGATTAACACATGGAGGAAATCACTGTGGTTGCAACGGAGATGAAAATTGAAAAACTGGCAAATTGAATTGAGTGAATTGCACATCATTTTACACAACAAGGCCCGGAACATGCAAATGGCAATGTTTTTAGATTAGCATACAGCATTCAAAGTACCTATTAACAGCAGATGGAAAGAGGGAAAAAAATAGTATCTGTTGGATATTTTTATGTTCAAATGTTCAGTTTTGTTTTCAGATATTAAACCGTGATATCAAACCATCTCTATTATGAAACATAGTGAATCTTAGGCGTTAACACTGTGGAGAATGACACATGAATTTGTGACATTTGACATTTGTTAAACTTTGTTACATAAATTTGGAAGGAAGAATTCACACTTGCGTTTCTTGACTAAAGCCCACAAATGGATTTTTGGCTGTGCATAACACCAATTGCTTTTAAAGCCCAATAAATCCTGAGGTATTTACCATCAGCCATGTTGAAAATTTAGATGTTCAAGACATTAAAGGTGATATCATTCGCTTTATGTCAGTAATGTGAGTGTTTGATAAGCTTTTCAAGTAGTTTTGTTCTTTGGAGGATTATGATGGTAAACACACTGTGTGTGTGTGTGTGTGTGTGTGTGTGTGTGGCCAATCTGTGCGGAGCCAATCTGTGCCGCAAAGAATGAAAATGTTTTAGAATGGAAACTGTACTGCCTTCAAAACATTCTGTCGGTATGATGCCGTCTGTTCTCAAAGTGATGCTTTAGGAATCAGTTTTGTTTTAATGTAGAGCTGAACCACAAAACATGGGTACAGCATTGCATACTCATTAACTAATGTGTTGCTGTATATGATAAATACTGTAATCTCTTTGTTGTATTGCAGGGCTCCTACGGTGTAGTCAAACTTGCCTACAATGAGGATGATGACAAACATTATGTAAGTCAATGCAATTATTTTACATTTCAGAAACTTTTCTCTGACAACTAAAACTGATTGCATGCAACTGAAATGCATCCCCTGTGACACACAGCCACAGTTCTCCTCTTTTTCATCAAGCCTCTTAGCCTCTATTGTCTAGACAGAAGAGCTTTACAGTGTTATTGATTTTTTTCCACTTTGTTGCTTAGCTGTGAGTTCCATCCCCTCAAATTGCATCAGTTGCCTTGGAAGAAACTTGAAAATGAAAGTGGCTTCTGCTGTTACTTAAAGTGCATCCAAGACTTTATTATTTATCTTCAAAACAGTACTGCTGTTGCTTTGTATACCGGGTAGCTGCTTTGAGGTCAGTTTCCGAGGGACAATGTGGATATGAGCCAGCACGCTGAGATGAGGTCATTTGAGGCGTTTTCATCAAGGTGATTTGTTCCCTTAAAAGCTCTGCAAACTCGGCCCCTCCAAATGTAAGCCGTTTTATGTTTGAACACAACAAAGCTGCACAGTAACAACAATGAAAGTGTTTGGATGAGTCATGTCAACTTAAGCTGCCAACCCTGGATGGGTTTAAGATGTACTTTTGAACTGGAGCCAGTAAGAGCTCGGAGCTAAACAAACCCAGCATTAAAATGACAGCTTGTAAATGGACCGATGCAGAATGATAAACAGGAGTTTATGCAAGGACGCAGACGAGCCCTGTAACGAGTGAAAAATATTACACTCTGGGAAATTTAAAACGCACCACTGTAAATTTTACTATAAATAAGTATGTAGTTAATTTGTTATAAGGTTTTGACATGTTATATATCACAGTCCATACACAAAAAAGTGTATTTGAGTGATTTTGGTACAGAAGGTGAGCAGTTATATATCCTTTTTTTTTCCATATTTTGCTAATGGTCGCACATGAATTATCATGACAATCCTGTCTGATTGCTCATTAAACGCACATGATTCTTGCCTATGATAAAAAGGCACCAAAAGAAAAGAAAAATTACAGTTTTGTAAGATTCCACAACCAACACAAGCACAGAGGGCGAGGGCCATTGCCGGGCTCCAGGCCAGTGATATTTTGGTGTTAACCGTTGGACTGGCTATAAGAGCAGTATAATGTCACTGGAGCGTCTGCCAACTGTCCAAGACTACGTCGACCAGGTGTTAGGACTGCGGCACAACATTGACCGATACGGCTGCCGTATATCTGGCAGCAATCCCCCAAAATCAAATCTGGCAGTATTGCAGGTCCATGAGGAGACGTATCACATTGTTTCGAATATTTTGCTTGACATTGAAACTCTCATTGAGGTGATAAATCGAATACATTCATTACAATTAATAAAATAATAAAATGTTTGATGCTATTCAAAAACCGGGTGGTGCGTTTTTAATTTCCCTGAGTGTATAACAAGGGAGCACTTATATAGTCTATCCCTCTGGATCAATAACAACATGCAGCTTCAAATAATGCCAACCTGCAGAGATGCTCAGAGATTCAGTAGTATGCAACCCTGTCTCCTACAAATTCTGTCTATATACTACAAATTGGCAACAGTAAGAAACATAATGCTGCCAAGCTCGCATCTTTTATCAACATAAAGAGGAAATTTAATTATCATATCTGGCAAGTGGCATAATGTTGCTACTTAACATATCAGCAAAGTGTTAACTAAGAATGTATTTCAGTTTTCCAACAATATTTGCTTGTTACAAACTAAGTAACTTTTTTTTATGGTTATGTTTAGGCAACTTACAGCACTTTGTTACGGTTAGGGAAAGATCATGGTCTTGGTTTAATATCGGAAAGGTCGACTTGAAGCGTAAGACATAACATGTTTACTTAATTAACATTTACCTGAAACCATCATCTTCCCGAGCCAAAGCTACAGTTGGTAACTTTAATAAAACATAACTTTTAAACTTTCATATTTGCTCATCATTCGCTAGGTCCTGACAGGACCACATGAATCAGATCATCTGTGATGCTACTAATGGCATAATGAAAACAACCAATCCGAGCCGAGGAGCCTCTAACGCAGTCAGTCACTGCTCGTAAACTGCGATTAAACTGTCAAACTAGGCAGCACTGATTAAAAATGAACAAAGATTATGCTACTGCATTGCCCATTTCTCACCTCATGTTTTCAGAATTTTTTTTGTAGTTTACTGTTTAGCTGTAAAATAAGAAAGTTTGCTTGGGCGGTGCTTGGGTGGTGCTTGGTTTTTGCTCGACTTGGTCACAAACATTCTCAAGTTACAGCTAAACAGTACACAACAAAATGGTTCTGAAAACATCTGAGGTGAGAAATGCAGTACCAGAATCTTGCTTTGACAGTTTGATCGCAAGACATGGGCCATCACTAGGCTCGTTCGAGATGAGCCAGGCCTGCGCAGAATCGATCACCGGCGATCGCCGCCCAGTGAATGCCGGTTAGATTTGTGTCCGACTCGATTCCGACTTGCTCTGTCGTCAAGCACACGTGGGCAATGATAACCTCACGAGATCAAGGACTTCGAGACCCAGGGCGTGATGGGGAACACCTGGCTCTCAGCTGATCTAACAGCTGATTGGTTCAGAATTGACTCACCACTATGACTTTTTATATAAACCTTTTATTGTTTTTTTATAATTGGAGAGATTTGAATTGATATTTCTCTGAAATGAAGGCTTATTCTGTTAACAGCACACATGTGTGGCTGATGGTGAGGTTTAGTAGTCAGAGAGACTAAATACATTCAGATTAGGGATCATCTACAGTCTGTTGTTAATTACAATCAGCAACAGATCGCCTGTAGAGCATTTTGACAGCTACTCTGTCATAATAAAAACAACTGGAGACTGTGTTCAAGCTGATATATGGGTCTGGTAACATTTGAATTCGAAATGGACCTAACAGGATGTGAGTGTTTCTGTGACTTCCTGTTCAGCCTGAAGGCTGCTGGAAATGGCTGGAAACTGTCCGCCTTGACCGCGGCTTTCTGTCACCGCCCCCGACTGCTGCCGCCTGCTCCCGTCCACTTTACAGGCGAGGTGGAGCTCATCTCGAACAAGCCTATTGACACTGCGTTAGCGACTCCTCGGCTCTGATTGGTTGTTGATCTGCGGGTGTGGTGGAAACTTGTAAATGCCATTAGGAGCACTAGGAGGAGGCAGAGGGAAATTATTTATTCACTGATAATCTGTCTCATGTCCTACTGCCAGTATGAGCAGGACTAACCTACTGAACCTTTAAAGGGGCACTCCTCCAATATTTTTTGCATGGTTTAATAATGGTTTGGGTTTAATGGCACCTGACTGGAGAATTAGCTCCACCTGTTTATCTAGGTGTGCCCAACTCCTAAAGCCCCTGACACACCAATCCGACGGCTGACCGTCAACAGAAAAGGCAGTCGGACTGATCAGTTGGCTCCCCGAGGTCCAAAAAGTGCCTTGGAACACACCAAAGCAACGCCGTCTTGAGCGTACGTTCTGCGCGAGACGTAATATAAAAAATGAAAACCGGAAATGACAACGCGCCACATGGGTCTGGCTTCTCCAGCCAATAGTAATGGCGGCTTGTTCAAAATACGATCTCGTGTTTTACGAAAATAGTTCACCGAAACGTGTTTCTGAAAAGAATTTAAAGGTCCCATGGCATGAAAATTTCACTTTATGAGGTTTTTTAACCTAATAAAGTTAATTAATATGCGTTCGCCTAGCCTGCCTATGGTCCCCCAGTGGCTAGAAATGGTGATAGATGTAAACCGAGCCCTGGGTATCCTGCTCTGCCTTTGAGAAAATGAAAGCTCAGATGGGCCAATCTGGAATCTGCTCCTTATGACGTCATAAGGAGGAAGGTTACCTCCCCTTTCTCTGCTTTGCCCGCCCAGAGAATTTGGCCCACCCATGAGATATCATGAGAGAGATGAGAGAGACATCATGGCTTTCAAACTTGCAAAGTGGCAGTTGGTCAAGGCCACACCCCCACCCTCCACCTTGCCCCCCCCCCTCTCTCCTTCTCAATAGCTACAGACACAGAAATGGCACATACTAAGGAAAGCTCATTGTGGGACTGGCTCTAGTGGCTGTTATTCTGCACCAAGGCTGAATTTCGGGAAAGAGACTTCAGATACAGTATTAGGGGACCACTAAGGCCTATATAAAAGAGACTTCAGATACAGTATTAGGGGACCACTAAGGTCTATATAAAAGATACTTCAGATACAGTATTAGGGGACCACTAAGGTCTATATAAAAGAGACTTCAGATACAGTATTAGGGGACCACTAAGGTCTATATAAAAGCATCCAAAGAGCACTCATGTCGTGGGACCTTTAAGCGAGAAATAGGCCATACAGTTGCTGAATCTGTCTTCATTTCAGATCGACAAAAGTCAGTTTAAAAGATTTTGGTCAGATTTTGAGGCGTTCGTCACTCATCCCGCTCGTTATTTCCGGGTTAGCACTCCACTCAGAGTCTGACTGCCCGCCCTTGCTCCATCAGGTCGGCCAAAATGAAGGCCGACAGCTCCTCCGACGGACGACGGCATGGAACACACCGAACAGACTCGAGGCACTGACCTCGCCAGACTGTCCGACGGCCGATTATCGTGTTGGTGTGTCAGTGCCATAATATTCACATCACAACAGTAGTGGATGGAAACGTATGTTAAGTAACAATTCCTTTGCCAGATTTTCTAGAAAATTGGTAAAAAGTTGCGCTACATGTGGATGAAAACCTGACTAAAATGCTCTGCTTTGTACACCCACCATCCACTCAGACCTCCTCTCTATGACAGCCTTTTATTTTTGCCCTGGGTCCCCAGAGGAGGTTAATCCAGCATCGATGTCAACACTCGGTAAACCTTAGCTCAATTAACCTTTACTGTATTTCATGGGTGTATCGTTTGATTTTCATCTCTCAACAAACTTAAGGCACAGAGCAGAAGTCTTGTTTACTTGCAAAGACTTGTTTTTCTCCAGATTAGAGTGCTGAAGAATTCAGAAAAGGCACAATGGCACAGTGAGGGAACAGTATGATGACTGACATGATGCTTCAACCGCTTATGTTCCACCTCCTACAAAATAAAGTTCCTGCTGTCATGCTTTTGGCTGCCTTTGATCAGCACCCCACATACCACTCATCAGTTCCTCCTTAGCAAATAATCAGAAGCTCTTTACCTGAACTTAGATTACCTTTTGAATTGTTTTTTTTCCACAGTTATTGCCATATTTTGTTAAAAAGCAAAATACGGTCTAGTCTTAACAAATTCCATTGGTAAAATACATTTACTGTGACTAAAACTGCGATGATGCACCTACACCTACCTACAGGCAGAATTTAGCTTTTGCGATGGCAGCTATTTACTGCAGCCTCACCATCAATCCCAGATTCTGTAATGATCTCTGGTATGAATAATGGAATTGTCAGAGTGCCTGTATCGCAACATAAACTTTACAACCGAAAAGCTGCTATAATTCTGAATATTTCTGGACAACTTTTAACAGTTTGATGGCTCTGTGACTGAGTCATTAACCAACACACACACACACACACACACACACACACACACACACACACACACACACTAGCGCACAGCACATAAATCTAGCTCTTCCCACACTACAGAAACATAGTAGTATACAGACATATTTTCTCTGTTGCAGTATGAGATTTCAGATGCAAATGGAACCTCAGAGATTTCCCCTTTGTCAGAATGTGAAACCACAGATTCCTGACAATGAAAAATGTACAGTATGCAACAATTTTTTTCCTCCTCCTTTATCCGTCCCATCTGCCTCCAGTATTTCTGTGTGTACACGTATTTAAAGCTTTTATGTTTTCTTGTTTGCGTCTTTGTTTCTGCTCTGCGTGGAAGCGTTATTGCATTTGATGCTGATTGTTGAC